>NW_024103818.1:1717500-1991708 GCF_003945595.2 Pipra filicauda | reverse complement strand
GGTGGTCAGAGTCCATGCCTCATCAAACCTTATAGGCTTATTTCAATTCAGATTTTTTGCTAGACTCTGTTGCTCTCTTTACATTTGTCAAATGCTCCAGAATGGCCCCAGAATAATAAAATCTCTCCCATCCTTGTATTAAATTAACAAATCACACCTTTTTTATTTTTTTTTTTATTTTAAAAGAAGAATCTTTTTTGAACACATTTTACAATTCAGTAATGGGCGAGAATTCTTCTCCTATAAATATACCCTCCTCCTATAAATGAAAGAAGAATAGTAATAATAAATAAAGAGAAACTTTCCATGATGAAGTATTAAGGCCAAAGTCATCATCTTCTCTGTGAGTACGTTGACAATTGATTATTATTAATGCCTGCATGCATAGAGTACTGGCCTCCACTTCTGATGAAAGAAAAATACTATAGCCTGAATTTGAAATTAATCATCGACAATTTAGTTTTGTACAATCCAGTACATTAGCATTACCTTATTTCCTCTTTAAGTGCTTCAAGACAACATTTTTGTTATAACTAACTCACCATGGCAATTGAACATCTTTGCATACTAATACTCCCTGGTTGCTCATTTGGTGACTGGTTAGGCACAACTTACTGCTTCACATTTCATCATTCCAATAAATCTGATTCCTTGTTATGTTAGGTTTTTTAACTGGTCTACTTTTGCATTCAGAACACCTTTTTTATGGCCTGCTGTTCAGAAATTACTAAGAACCAAGGAACTGAAGGACGTTTGCTTCATTAACTGACTCAGTTTTTACTAATGTATAGGGCATAATTTGAATCTTTGCACAATATAACAATCCATTCTCAATGGCTTATGTCAGAGTTTTATAAAGGTGCTGTTCCTCAAGGGATAAGAATAAATATATTTATTGAATCTCAGATAAAGGAGAATTCACAAGGATTCAAACATTAAATTAAAATACAAATTTATGTTATTTAATTATTTCTAGAAATACATAATGGTGGCTCAGAATTGATAAATACTTGTCTATTCATTTTTGTCATAAAAGAAAATGTTACCTTTGTTCCATTGATGAGCAAACATCTTTTGGAAAGTAAGATGTGGATGGATTAAAAATTAGAAAATACACTAGAACACTGAATTTATAAATCTCATATGGTCCAGGAACCAAGCAGATGATTAGTAGTACTGAAATGGATAAAGTTTGAGGTGTACAGAATTGATAGCATAGTTTAGGGGAGGCTTCTTACACATTAAGCCTATCTACAGATTTTCCAACATGTAAAATCGTAACTCAATTCCATGATATAAATTTGCTAGTATTCGTTCTCCTAATGGTGGTCTCATTACAGAAGACATGTAAAATCCCTGGCTCAGTTCCCAAAAGTGAGTTCAACAACAATAATCCTTCCTTCCTCTTTCCATTTTCTCCATTCTTTGGCTTCCTTAAAAAAGAAATACAGGTGTATATGCTAGAAACCACAGCACATTCCAGACCTTGATCAGAATAGCTGCAGGACCAGGATTGTTGAGTAAGCTTTGGAGCATACTTCAGGCTAGACACAGACAAAGTAATGCTTCAACTGGTTCAACAGGGAGATTAAATGTTTCTTCTGTGAGAAAGGGAAGGACTCATGGAGAGACAGTTAAGCAGAGTACAATGTGGAAATGCACAAGTACAGAAAGCTGCACCAAAGTAACTTGTGTCTGGATCCTTATTATGGTTTTATATACTGAGATGAAGAGAACAAAAATAACATGAGAGAAGAGTGTTCTGTCTCAATAGACAGTACTGTATATGATGAACTGTTTGCATGATTAATACCCCTCTCCCCTCCCCCTCGTTTTTGTTAATCTGTAAGTGATAGTATTGATTTAACCCATAGAAAGACAAACTGCATGTAATGTACCTCATAAAACTCAATAGAAAAAAAAATTCTAAACAAAAACCCTTTGCTGCAAGCCAAAATCTGAATTTGGAAGAGCATTTAGTGTTGATGGTGCAAGGGAAACACATACTGAAACACATACTGAAACGTATACTAAAAAACGTGTTGATGAATAAGCTTTCCATAAATATGTTCTCACAGCATTAAAGACAGAGTTGAAAAAAGCTAAATCAAAAGCAACAGATGGCCAAACAATCTCACACGAGGAAAGGAAACAGCATATTCAAAGCAGACCACAATTCACTTGAAAACACGATAATTGCTGTTCAAAGCTCAGACTTAGACATTAGAGAATTAAGGATATCCATTACCAATCTTCTACCTGAATCTAGAAATACATGGATTACTAAAATAGTAACCAAGGCAAGCACAAGTAGAGAAAGAGTAGAACAGCTCCATTGAAATTCTCCCCGTACTATTTGTATTCTTGGTGGAATTGGTCTGGATCAGAGAGAGAAGAGTGTTCATGACACATTTGGAGAATATGAAACATTTGTTTAGCATTTAAAATTGTGTAAAGGTACAGAAAGCCATGGAACTTGGTCTGTGTTTGATATTTACTGGAAAAAGAGATGCAAGACCTCACATCAGATTTGCTTCAGGAATGTAACATTGAATTGAAAAACCTAGCAGTGGTGAGAAGCCTCAACAAATAATTATTAAAAGAATGAAAAAGTTTATAAACAGAGGGTACATGACAGTTCTGTATACAGGAAGCAAGTCTCTACGTAACATGCTTCAAGCTAACTAAAACCAATTCTAACTCATGCCTGAGCTTTTCCTATCTACTGCTGCCCATATTCCCATGTTTGAAAATAAATGTTAATTACACTTACTGCTAAAGACAGAGACATCCTTGTGTGCTGCATTGGGTTTGACAATTAAAGGTCTTACTCAGTCTATGAGAAAGAGTTGGACAAGACTCACACACAGAAACCAGTATGTTGTCTTGGGAGTCAGAGAGTGCTGACTGCACTGCATGACTGTTTTGGTGTGGTGTTTTTTGACAGTTTTTTTTTTTTCTGTTGCTTTGTTTTGTTTTGTTTTATTCAGGTTTTGAACTATAATTTTTTTAGATCTTTTGTAGACCAAAAAATGTTTATGCAAAAGGAGAAGAGTCTATACTTAAGAGTCTGGACAACAGACGCTATTACCAAATCTCTTTTACAAATGGCAGGCTTTGCCATGATTTCAGTATGTCTGACAGGTCTGACAACCGATTAAATGTATACTATTATCAGCAGATGTGAAACTGATTCCACGTAATTATCACTAAGCAAAGACAGTCTATTTTATGATGCACTTAATGCAAAAACTCAAGCAGGAATTTGGTGACAACCTTTGCAGTGATATACACAAGTCACAACTGGATAACTCAAGCAAAAATGAATTTCAGTATTGTGGTAGGTGACATTTTCAGTACTCAACATAAACCTGAAGCTTAGAAATGCTACTGTGTCCATTCCTTTCAAAGCAATAATTTCTATGCATAAGTAATAGATTTAGATATACAGAAAAGTGTGAGCTTAAAACTGTATCAGTGATGAAAATGCAGATGTTCATACACTCAGCACAACAACTGCTGTAATCTGTCCTCTAGTGTATTGAATATTTTTTTATAATGGGATAATATTGTACTACGTATTTACAGCTTTTGTTACAGTTAAACAATGAAAATATTTTAGTTCTTTATTTTTTATGATGCAAAAACATTTTTGGCATAATACTTGTTGTTGTTAATGTCGATATTACAATTGAGCAACCACTCAGCCAAAGTTATTACAACTAAGAAATCCGCAGCAGACATCTTGGAAATGCAGCACCAAATTTTTTACCTCAGGTTGATGCACCAACTACTTTTTATAACTTTAATTTATTGACTAACACAGTGATATATAGCAGGTGCAGATTTTCAGTAATGCTAGTAGTTTCAACTTTTACAATCTTTTTAGGATGTGTTTTAAATGAATTTGAAAAGAAATAAAAGTTTAAAATATACTTGGCTGTATTGACCTCTGTTTCTCAAAAGCAAAAGTGAAGATAAGGTGGGTCTCAGCTTAGTTATCCATCATGCTTAACGTTGTCCCTCAAATAATTCTATTTCATATCCACAAAGCCGTATACATTTCTCATGTCAAACTTGATACACTTAAATGTTAACCATGTGTTATCTGAAACTTGAAGCTGGTGAATCTCTTCTTTGTGTTTATATCTACTACAAATGAATCTGAGAAAGATTAATCCTGATATTTTTAAAAAGTATACTCAAAAATGCAGTAATTTCAACTACTTTCAGCTGTAGAGAGGTAGGTATGTAGTCAACCAGCTCTCTCTGCTTAGAGTAGGGGCAGGGAAAGGGAGAGATGGTGGTTCATTCCATCTATGCTAGACACTAATCTTTGGATGGGATGAATCACCCTTTGGGAATCTCTACCTCTCTTAATTTATGACAGAAACGCAGATGACTTGCTTAGACTCAATGCCTAAATTTAGATTGCTAAAATTAGATGGGTTGCATTTTACTTTCATTCATTTATTTAATTAATCCAATTAAAATAATGATCTATTAGTTAGACTGAAAAAAAGTGTTGCAATTTTGTTGAAAGCTGTGATAATACTGTCCTGCCTAGAACAGTCTGGAGTTTAAGTAATGTGTGGGTGAAATGAAGTATCATCACCATTTTACACAGAGAGAATTCAGGATGCAGAAAGACTGTGTGAATCACTCTAACATGCACTTAAACTTTGTGTCAGAGTAAAAAGACAGTGATTGCCTGTTAAGGCAACAAATTAAATTGTGATTTTGGTATCGAATGAACTAAGGCCTTTTGGGTCCAGTGGGTGATTTACGACGAATTCTAAAAGTACTGCATTGCCACACTCCCACTCCAGACTGATTATAATACCTGTCCCATTCCTCCATTTATTCATATGTGTGTACATACGAGTTTGCATGTGTTTTTATGTAAGTGTACGTACACTTATATAAAGTGTATATAAATGCATGAGCTTTATGCCAAGTATACATGCCAATTTCAAGCTCACTTAGTAACTACTGTAAGCATAGCAGAGTTTGATTCCTTTCAAGAAAGAAGAGTACCAGACAGTTTCCTGCTATACTATACAGGAAATATTTCAGAACATTTTTTGAATATTCAAGTTGTTATACATAATAAAGGTAATTAACAGGTGTGTAAAGACATTTTGTTCTTACTCATCTGCATCTTTAGTTTGGTCTGTTGCACACTATATTAACAAGGCTGCTGCATGACATATTGATGAAAAATTATGAAACTGAAATGGTGATGATCAGAGATTTTTATAGGGACTGAATTATCAAGTGAAATATAATAGTTCTCTCTTGGTTAGTGTAATGTTAGAAATATGTTATGAACTGTATTTATCTGTAAAAATTCATATTACTTTTCCGCCTCTGATATCCAGAGCCTTTTCTACCAGTATGTCAAACAATTTGCTTAAATCAAGAATAGTAACAAAATGACAGTGGCATGATGTACGTTTCCAGTCTGAATCTTTTCTTTGTATTGTCTATGAATATCCAAATATTCAGACTGTATAAGGTAGAAGAGTTGCAATTTGTCAGGAGCTTGTGTAAACCACCGGATCATTTGCAGAGCAGCATAAAGCACATTTACAATGGAGCCACAGGCAATGTTTTGGAAAGTCTAATACATCCTGCTAAAAGCACTATCCTGAAGACCATCTGATAGCAATCAACTTGGTCGATAAGGCTTACTTTTACTCAAAAACTAGTTAGAACACATTTATTACAGTGATAGATAGCTATAATCATAACAGACTTGTATTTGTGCCTTATACCAGTGGTCCTTATCATTAGTTGGCATTTACTCTTTACTCTGCTACATAGCCTATCTAGCTAATGATACTGTCTCCCATTTCTTTGATCTTTTCTTTGGCTTTTTTTTTTTTTCAGCAGACTGCTGGTTTTCTAAAAGAGGTACCACAAATGTTCTTTGTATTTTTCTAGCCTCATGACCTTTGCGCTCAAAATAAAATAATATAAACATCTATACTATCAAAGACGCAGTGACAAGTCAACATGTAGGATCTTCTTTCTATCGCTTTTAGGCTTGAGTTAGGTAAGTATGTAGCTTAATTTTTTAAAAACATTTCTGATATCTTACTGTATAAAATTGTGTAGTTGATTAAAATATTATCTTTCATGTGTTTGTACCCAATATTCTCACAATGTGCTATCAATTTTACGTTTCAGAATAGACCATCTGTTTCTTCTCTTTGCTTGGAGGGTCCAGTTTATGCAGTCACACATACGAAAACTGGAAAGCCATCTTTGTACCAGTAAGACCTTGATACCTTGATAGACTCTGAGATACTTTTTTTTGTCAATTTGTCCTTGCTTTCACTAACACTGAACATACAGTAAGCAACATCTTTCAGATACCAGCAAAAATGTTCTTCTCAAATGTTACCAACAGAACTAGTTCAGATCATCCACCAAAAGCAATTTTTACATGTGTAAAACATGGATGGCTTCAGTGAGAATGAACAATCCTATATTAAAGTAGTCTGCAAAGGAACCACTTATTGGTGATGCTATTAGGGTTATTAAATTCCACAGTAAAGGTGTGCAGATATGTAAAAAATTTGAAGAAATTAATCCACCAGTGATCAAGTAAGTGAAGAGATGATGAATTTCTAACAGAATACAGTTATGCAAGATGAACTGAACAGAAAAAGAAACCACCTTTTTCACAGTGTGTCTTCTCCTTATACTGGAGTACTCTTGGTTCAATTTTGTCAGATTTGAATGTTCTGAAATCTACCTAGTTTCCTTAGGAACCTGAACTACTGAAACCCCTTACACCCTTACCATGGGCAGGCAGGATATGTGTTCCCCTCCAAATTAACATTGCACTACTATTTGCAGTGCAAATATTGCAATACCAAGTTGACAGTGCTATCCAGGGATTTATGCAACTATTGCAACCAACTTTAAGCTTTGTTGTTAGATTTTGGTTCATTCTCCTCTATCTACGATGGCTGCAAAGCTATTTTTCTCAAAATTTTGACTTACAGTAAGGCCAACAACAGCATTTTTCCTCCAAAAGATCCATTCGAATGAATTAAAAAAACCCCACAAGGTCCCTTAGTGCTGAGACTTCTGAAATCAGAAACGTATACTGATTTTATAATGCATCTTTGTTATGCTCTACATCTAGTTCTTACTTGCTCATAGATGAGCCTTTTTGGGTCACATCTGTTTGCTTTGTTTGCCTATGCATAGTATCCTGTGGGATTTATGTTTTCAAATTGGAAAGGATACAGAGAAAAATCCATGAAAAATTAGCTGAGGGGTAAGTGGCATGACTGACAATAGTAGATTTAATCTATCAATCTATTTAATTTATCAAAAAGAAGTTAGAGAGAAGAGATGGCTGTTATGTGTAAAAAATACATTGATAGACAATATTAACTTATAAAGTTATTTAATCTGATGAAGAAATCTAAATAATTACTAGATTAAAAACATGGATTATTAAGATAGAAATATACTTAGAGACCTCTGTTTAACCCCCCCCCAACATTATCACTATTAGGGTGAAACTATATACATAAAAATTAAGCATTATGTGTCTTGATTATAAGAGCTCAGACTTAAGACTTAATGGTATCTTCAAAACTATATACCACTAAAAAAAATAGGACCTGTTATATTATATGAATGTCAAAGCAAATCCATATCTTCCATCAGTAATGACGCACTACTCACCTTCCTCATCACTCTATGCAATTTTAAGTTATATAACATGAGCCTTAAAAGCAATGAGTTGCTGTCAGGTGTGGTCAAATCAGATCAGAGCAGATCAGCTCAGACTTGATCTTCTAAAATTGTAAAGCACCGACTTATTTTCTGTTTTGGCACCTACTTCAGATATAGAGATGTTTAGAGATGATCACATTCCACCATAAATCTACAATAGCCTTTCTATCCTCTATCCCCTGCTTAAAACAAGCTTTCAATTTGGCTTAAGAAAAGATGAATTTTCATTCAAGATCTTTAGTGCCTGTCAACACTCCTGAATAAGGAGCCATTTCCCGTACTTAATGTCAAGGACACACACAGAAGTGATCTACATCCTAATTAATCCCTCCCCTCCACCTCTAAGAGCTGTACTGGTTATAGAGTGAATGAAAGGTGAGTGTGCCAGTCATACTTTAAATATTGTGTTATTACATATGTACTTTGAGTAGAGTACTTGTAATACTGAAAAATGAGACTGGTTCACTGCTATATCTGCAGGAAACAACATGGAAGTATTACAAGACTAGTGTAGGAAAAAGGCTGGTCTACTATCATTGTGTTGAGAATATGGTACACATCTCCCATTATTATTATATTTTTAAAATAAATGGCTATAATGGCAAAAACAAATGCAGTTAAACTAATACACTTTAAACATATTTATCACTAGACCACAAGATTTATTTTGATTTATTTAATCTAATATTTATCAATTATAGTTTTTATCACCTTTAGTCTCTTTCCAACTTGTTAGGATATTTGTAAATTATAGTGAGAGCATCTAAGGTATCCAAGAAACTTGAAATAATTTACTGGAATAACCAAAAACGTAGATGATTTTTCAGATGGCATTTATGTTAAAGAGTCTCTGTTTATTTTTTATAAGTGTTCATCAGATGAGAGAATTCCTGTCATGCGAGAGTTCCTTGATAAATAGACTGGATATGCATCACATGCCATATGATCTCCTGGTAAAAAAAAAAGACTAGCGGATAGAAGCTTCTCTGGTTGAAATACCAGCCAGGTTAATGACTCGTGTACACTAGGACATCATGTTCATTTTCTTGTGTTTTTAGTCAATGATAGTGAAAACTGGCTGAATGGAACAACTGAAAGAATTTCTGATAAATATTTTCTGGCTTCTGGAAATTAGCTGAGAATTAGTTAATGCTGGCAAACCTTAAAGTTTTGGTAAGCACTTGAGACAGTCTTGGAAAAATTTCTTATACTTAATAAAGAGTAAGCATTTTGTCTTTCACTGACAGAAAAGAAAAACTTCACTCACCCTTTCAAGAATCTCATAAACTTGAAAGCCAAGTGGTAGGAAGGTGAAAAGTTTTTCCGAGATTTCTATATGGGGGAAGATGCAAAATTGTTGTTTGATTGTTTGTTTGCCAGGTTTTTAGTTTTTATTTTTTTTTTGTTATAACACACCTAGATTACTGAAAATCTTGTTAGAAAGATCCCACATAATCTTTACATTCGTTCATTCAGATTTATAAATTTCCCTCTCAAATTTTACCTAAAGCATCTTCTTATTCAGGAAAACTGATGACACCAACGCCTGTCACTCTAATAAGGACATTAAAATGATTAATATAATATAATATTTTCATGACATCTGCCCTAAAACTACTAAATCCTGCTTTCAACTTTTCTGATTTAGCAATGACCTAGAATACTGGTTCTGTTCCTGAAACATCCAAACCAGCTATTATTTTCTGCCAAGTTGTCTATCCACATTTGTTACAGGCACGCTGGTGGCTTATGAGGCCAATACGAGACAGACATATCCGATTGCAAAAGGCACAACAGAAAGACTCCTTAGATGGCATCTTCTGCAAGACACGGTTCTTTCTGCGTTGCCTTTTCTCCTCGAGAGTGAAGTAAAATATGCTAACAATATAAACGACAGCAAGCGCAGTATGTATTTTGAGCAGCTCCAACACAGAAACTTGTCAAGAGAATGATATGAACATTTTGTATCTTTGCACTTTTCTGGAATAAATAAATAAATTTGAACTTCCCCGTCATCACAGGTAAATATGTATATAAAAATTTAATCGATTTTCCATATTTAGAATCCTTAAAATAGAAGTCTTTAACATGTCATGATGTAAGATGGTATTCTTAAAATGCACCTGGAATGTAGTGCTGAGATTATTATTACTTAGGAATGCAACATCATTAACCAGGATTTATGTAAACTATAAAAACATATGCAGATATGCACACATTCAATCTCTGGTTTTCTTACTTTGTAGATAAGTTGCGGCCTTAAGTAGTGTTCATCACTTGAAATTCTACTCTGGATGCATTTTTTATGCATAGTTGGTGGTCTATTATTCACATGTAGCTCATTGAGACTACATGTGATATTTTATATTCAATATGATTGATTCTACAGATTATAGGATAGCCAAAGAAAGAGGGAATGTAATTTTGCATTTTGTTATTGTCCTCATTTTTTATGAAAAGAGTTGTAAAGGCAACAGAGACAGAACTAAAACAATAAATGGAAACATGAGAACTGGAACTAGGCTTGTAGAATTGTCAGTTAAAGTAGTCAGTCTTTCCAAAGGAAAAAACTAGCAAAGATGAAAGAACTGTGAAATGAGGGCAAGTCTAGGTAGTAAGGCAGAGACCTTAGGGCTTCAGACTGGAGCTACTGAGACTCCTTTTCTAATCTTAAAGGCTTCCAACTCCTGATAAAATGTTGGTTTACAGTAAATCTTAGAATAGGCAAAAGACTGCAAGACACAAGAAAGGAAGGTCTCACCTTAGTCTCTATGTTCACAGTTTACAACATTTATACAAAAACAACTCAGTCAAAATCTGAGAACCAAGACTAAAAGAAACAGGTGCCTCCATGCACTACTATGATATCACAAATTCTGTCTCTCTCAAAGAGATAGTTTCATATCTTTGCTAAGACATGTCTTCAATATATTTAATAAGTGACTGTATTTACAGCATGAATAAAATGCATCAATTTCCATTTACTATCTGAACAATAAATATTTACATACTTAACTGTGAAGTGCTGAGAGTTGTCTTCCCAAATTTAGTGACCAGCATTCTAGTACAGCTATATTGGTACCTGATTTAAATCAGTGTACTACATATTCAAGCAACTCAGGTATGCACTTAGCAATAAATTACATTCCAATTCTTACAACAGATTCGGAAACAACGGAACCTCAGCTGCCAAATGTTTAGTGATAAAGGAAGAGAAGGTCCTAAGTTTATGTTAAACACATATACTTATCTCCTTCTGTTGTCAAACACGAAGACTATCTAACCTTTCCAGAGGCAGATGGGCAAAATGCCCAAAGCAGAAGTGAAAAAAACCATGGAGATAAAAGAAGTGTTTGAAAGACATTTGACTTTATTTATAAGCCAGGATTAGTCTCAGGAAAATCTACCCTCTCTAAACATGTGCCTGAATTTTCTTTATATACCATGCTTAGAATTGTATAAGGGACCAGCTACATTAATAGCATCCAAACTAACTTCAAAAGTAATTGTTCTTTTTAAAAGTGATAGAGATTTAGGCACTCAAATGTACTGATGCCTTTGGATTTTTACAATCAAAATGGTTTCTAAAAGCTAAGATATTTATTCTTTAAACAGTGAGAACATCTACTGCTTAATTATTCTATATGCACTGTACTAGACCTTGTCACAATTAAAAGTAGCCCTGATGCTGTCAGGGATTTATACTGCAGTCATTGATATTATATGAGAGTAGAGAGTACAGAAAGATGAAAGTCCAAGTCATAAGTCCAATCTTGAGAATGCTGTCATCCATGGGCCTTTGATGTCAAAGGAAAACCTGTACACTATATGCCATAAGACAAACACATGCAGTATAGATCTCATTTGTTACGCAAAATTTACATAATTTTAACTAGTAAATTAGAGAAATTACTCACGGTGAAATTTTGCTCTGCAACAACGCTAACTTCTGTAAAGTTTCAAAAATGCATGTGCAGAAAAGAGTACTTGAAATTTGATGTTTCAAGAATAGACTAAATTCTAGTTCACTTGGGTTAAAATTTATTAAAGTTCTGCAGAACCTACACCTTATTCTGCTGCAAGAAACAGTTCTTACTCTATTTGAAATAATGGTTGACAAGACAAAGGGAGTGGTCAAAGATTATAAAAGAGCACTGAGAATCAATTTATCTGTTGCCAGATCAGCAGAGCTTCCTCCCCAGAGATAGGTACTATCTAGTTTTGCCTTGATCTATTGCAAATTGTTGCCTGGTAACTTGAGTTGTTTCCATTTCAGGTCAGTTTTTATTAGATGAAAACCTTTTAATATTACAAGCTTGACTGCTGCAATATTTTTGTTGTGCAAAAAAATGACCCCAAATGCTTACATAAAACCATGTGTAATTCCAGGCTCTGCTTTCCCACTGTTACCTCTCCACCTATTTACTGGCAGGATTTCCCCTATCTAAATAGTTCAATCTATTTGTTAGGCTAAAGTTAAACATTCATTCTTCCTTCTCAGAAGTGTCCTAGTTAGAACAGCTGGGACCAGTTCATCACTGTATATGTGTAACCCAAAACTGTGTATTCTATAGCCTTCCATGCCATTTCCCAGAAACTGTTATCAATAGACCATTTACACCATCTGCCCAGAGCAGCCTGACTCCTCAGGCTATAAACTGGGTGTTAAGAGGCCTGCAAGATAGGAGTTGCTCCTGTCCTCACACCCTTTGTGGAACTCCCTGCCCTGAGGGAGGTACTGGGCATTCCTACCTGAACTGGAGGATATATAACCTTGGAGTCTTGGGACTGTTTTAACCACTCGTGGGATCCGGAGGAAGACTGCAGACCACCACTCTCAACCAGACTGAGACCACCACTCTCGACTGGACTGCAACCACCACTTTTCAACCAGACTACAACCACCACCCTCGACCGGACTGCAATCACCACTCTCGACCAGACTGCAACAGCACTCTCACCAACAGGTTTTTCCCTCTCCTTTTACTTTGGACTCAGGCGGCCCAACGAACACCACTCTGTTCATGCCCCAGGGTGCTGGGTTATACATTTGGGTTTTGTGAGTTAAAACCAACTGTTTGTCTGTATAAACGTATTTATTGTATTATTTTATTAAATTGTTAAATTCTGACTTATTGTACTATTTTATTAAGTTGTTAAATTCTTACTTATAATCTCTCCTTTGAGTTGAGTTCATTTCCCCTGCCAGTTTACCTTTAAACCAGCACAGAAGTTATTCTGACCGTCTTCCTGTTCATGGAATGCTTTCTGCTCTGTGCCAGTCAGGCTTCTGCTCTTTGCATTGAATGTATTCCTTCTTCTGGAGCCTGTCTGGAGAAGTCTTTCCTGGTAATAGCATGTGGCCAGGACTTTCTAGGTTAAAGTCCTGTTCTTAGCACTGCACACTATTTACAGCCCTAAATATAAATGTTATTTGTTTTCATTGAAAGTGTTCCTTATCTTTCCAGTAATACTAAAATATCAGAAAACTCAGGTACCTCTAAGAGGCACAAATTAAGAGCAATTATTAGGGGAGATTTCCTGATTCCCTAGTGAGGTCAAGTTAATCCCACACCAGCGTTCTCCACTAGCATGAGGCAGCTCCTCTTCTACTCCATGTTGCACCAGAAGAATAAATGTCACACTACCATATGTGAGGCTGCATATTTCCAAGAGCTTTCTGAACTGGCCCAGCTTGCAGCATGAAGGAAATACTTTTTTTACTGCACATTATATATATTAGGACATAAGGGCTGTTTGTGTTGATTTGATGAATCCCCAACTGTATAACTGGTTGTTGACATGCAGCTATCTAATCTGTCAGTCTACCAGCATATGAGAGTACTGATTTCGGTGATTAACGTTCAGAGCCCAACAATAATTAGTATAAAATAGCATTCTCTTACCAGCACTGTCATATTTACTTTGCAATCAGTCTGCTTTTCTGGTAGAGCATTAGAAGAGCCAAACATGGAGCAATTTGCTGCGCAAGTTACATTGCAGGCCCACATGTGGAAAGTCTTTTTTCTTTTCCCTTTGATTACTATCCAACTTCAGTCATAGCAAACATGACTCAGTATGTAAAATACCCGTTTCTAATAGGAATACTTATAACATACAACAGATTATACAACCAAATTTACCTCAAAAGGTTTTGAAGTTGCCTAGCTACGGGATTGGAAAGGTTGAGGAACTCCCTGCTGAAGTGGCAGGAAATGAAGCAGATGAGCACTTGAGGACTGAAGCTTCAAGCTCCACCTAGTGACAAAACATCATTGCTGCCTTTATTGATAATCCCAGGGAAAGCACAGGTTACCATGAGACGTTTCTAAAACCCTTGTGTAGTATTGGCAGGAAAGAAGACTCAGAGCCAAAAGAAGCAGACTGTTGGTTTTTTTTAAAAATACAAATATAACTGAAAAACCAACACAAGAGACACTAGCTGGCAATGGAATGCTCAATAAAAGTAACACCATGCCACATCATGCTGAAAAATAAATCTCTAAATAGGAGAACAATGTGGCCATAATGACAATAATTCATGAAATTACTCCACTCCTTGGGAAGGAGATTTTTGCATTAATAAAGACAAGATTGAGAACTTTAGTAATTATTAATATTTTTCTCAGTAACAAGAATATTTTATGCTTTACATCACCAGCTGCCAGCTGCCTGCTGGGATAGTAGTGAGATTTTGTTCACCAGCTACAACATGTCCAGCATTGTTCAGCAAAAAAATCTAGTGAAATGCTTGTTGTATGCATAGTCATATTATTTTACGAACATGCTTACGAATGTTTTCTGTCATAGCAAACAAAGTAAGATTTTGAAGGTTTTTTGAACTGACCAATAGTACATAAGACTGTGTAGGGGAAGCGTGATTTGTCAGAGAAGTTACTGCTAGCTTTAGAAAAGAAGCAGTATTTTTGGTGTATTCCAAATATGTATTTTCTTTGTAGAGGATCACATTCCAGACTGTCTTGATGATCAGAAAATAAAAATTACACTAGACTAAATTGATAATAATAAATGTATTATGTATTCTGTCAGTTTCAATGTTCCAATGCTTCCTTAATAAATTGTTATATAAAAATAAAAAATATACATATTTTTCCCCTAAGAATATGATTTAGTAATCACCTAATGTTTTGATCTTTATTTTATCTTCTGATGAGTATCTGAAGATATGTGGTTTTCAAAAGCAGGCAAGAATTTTCTTGAAGAAGAAAGCCTTATTATCAAGAGGAGTCTGAGGATATGGATTGAATTGCTGACTTGTTAGATCACAATGTCACCTTAGGTCCAATAAAAAGAATAGCAATACTTTGATATCTCAAAAAAGTTAATAAGAGTTATTGAATTCATAAAGTGCTTTGACATGGTGACATGTCTCTGGAATATGTTATTATTTTTTTCTGGAAATTTCACTTTTGGCTTTGATTGCAATCAGAAAATCTAGTATAAAAGGAAATGATTAAGTTAATAAGACTTCTCCAAAGAAGGACCTGTTCAAATTTATATGGGGAAAGGCATTAATCTCGTTTTATTCAGACTGTCCTCACCAGAGTTCTGCAGTAGTAGATGACAATAAATTGACATGTGGAGCTTAAGACACACCTGTACTGTGAAAAACAATATTAAACTCTGTTTGGTAGGCATACAATTCAAAAGATGCTGACAAAATTTGCTGTATATATAATATCTTGAAGCTATTTACCATGTTGAATGTTGTCACATTCCCATGTTTCGATTAAGGAAAAGACTGTACAAGTAATGTATTTACATGACAAGATAGAAATGCTTACTGGAATGGTATTTACTGTTAAACTCTGCCAAAGTTTCTTTTAATTTGTGCTACTTTAATTCTATTTAGGGTGGTATCTGCTATTGGAATCTGGTGCTGAGCTACTGTACTTATGCTGTTCATTATGGAATGTACTGTGTTAAGGATTGCAATGTAAAGTATGGGTAATTGAGCTGATCTGTTACCATTCTGGAAAAATGTTCAATACAGGTTTCAGCAACAGACTTCTACCGATATGCCAGCCTAAACTGTTTACTACACTGATTTTGTATATAACAGAGGCTATATTATGTAAGAAGTCTTTTAGCAATTTGGATACTTTTAGAGTTGCCTGTATCTATGTGAATGCAGCTAATAATATAATTCTTCTTTGTGCAGATATAACTTATAATAATGAAAAATGACTTTTCATATTCATATTACCAGGTAGAGAAAAACAAGTTATGATGATGGTAAAAAGCACATTATTGTTGTACAACTATAATTACAGTGCAAATTTTTCTTAAATAAAAGTCTTGCCAAGAATTCATAAATGAATCAGCATTGCCGGAACTTACCAAAAAGTTATACAAATACTACTCAGATCTAGATTTAGGGTAAATAATCACAGTATGTAGTTAGGCAAAAATAGGTTAAATTAAGTAGAATGGCTATTCATTCAGACCACAACAGGAAGAGAAAGGGGCTAAGACAGGAGGATCTGCCAAATGTTCCCAGTGCGTCACACAGCCGGGCTGCAGAGGGATGTGCTGAATCCCAATGGCTTCTTCCCAGACCCACACTGATATCCATGCAGTTTCCTTACTGAGCTGGCTTTCCTCTCATGAAGGTCCACTGCTGCCTTAGAGACCCCAGCAGCTCACATTGCATTGTGTCCTTTATGTTCAGGAGGATTTTTTTTTTTAAGCTTTTGAAAAACCCAAACACAGAGCTCAGCCTCTACAACTTGATGCTGGGAATTGCAGAGCCCTGACTTTTAAGTACATTTGTCCTTTTACGGCTTTGCTTGCTGTGTTCCTGGGGCAACAATTGTATAATCTTGGCCTTACATGTAAGTTAATCTCAAAGTGAAGCTGGTTCCTGAGTGTTTTATTGGATCAGGGTCAGGAATGGCATCTCACAATGTTGGTGGGCTCTCACATCGCTGATGCACTGGTGCTATGAGGGAATCTCAAAAACTGGGGTTAGCCCAAGGGCAAGCAGGAGGTGTCTAAAGGAATAACATGGGTTTGTTTTTTTTTTTTTTTTTTTTTTTTTTTTTTTTTTTTTACTGAGAATATCAGAAAAAGGTCAAAAGACCTACTACAATTCACTACTGCAATTCATTTGCAGGTCCCACCAGGTCTGTGGGCCTAAGGTCTGGCCTGTCTGGCCGAGGCTAAGTGGGCAGAAGAGGCCCCTTCACTGTGTGGCCTCTCCACCCCCTGGCCCTGCGCTCGGTCCTGGCCCCCTGGGCAGCCACATTGGATGGCCACAGGGATGAAGCAAGGCCTTCCCTGGGAGGTGTGTCCCTCGCCAGTTGTCTGGAATGTGGAACTTTACTGGCCATGGCCTGCCTTCAGGTGGAATGGTGGCATCGCTGTATGAAGGGACCTTGCAGTGTCCTGGTGCCAAACAGGCACTTTGGGCCAAAATCTTGCCCAAAGTCTTTCATCAGGGGCAGTTTCTGACACTGGAAATGGCAGTGTGCTGATTTTTGGGAAAACTGCAACTACTTCAATTGCTATAAAATTTCTGTATGAGAGACTAAACTGAAAAGGCAACAGTCCTTCCATACAAAGATTAATACAAATCTGGAAAGAGGTTAAAATTCGAGCAGTTATTAAGAGCAATGTTTTCTGTCAAAATATTGATTTCGAGCATTGTCAAGACATAAAATAGCAAAAATTTTATTAACAATGAAATATTCATAATATATGGCAGTTCTATATTCATTTGAGGGAAAGAAAGACTTCTAAAAGCTCTCTTAATTATATACATAGTGTTTCAATTAGCAACACTGAAGATTTATTTTATAATCTAATCACCAATAATGTATTTCAGAGATATAACACTGCTCACTCACAGATCTCAAATTGATAAAGACAATTATTTTCTTTTCAGAGATAGTTTAATACAAGATAGTCTTTGTGACTTGTCTAGGAAAACACAGAAACTCATTTCCTGTTGCCAGGGGCAAGTGCACTGAGATGAAGAATTCCTTAGGATAGTAGACACATTTATTTTGTACAAACTGACTGAGTCTGGTTAAGGTTTGCCATCTTAGATAGGGCACCAGGTTGATGCAGCTAGCCCCCAGCTAGGCTGGGCTAGTTCATGTCTCATATTTCTAGTTTCTTGTGCTGATGGAGTCTGGCTGTACCTAGCAAAATACACCCAAATATGACTTCCATTCCTGACAGTGAAATACCGACTGTTCGCTTTTGACTATTCCCGTGCAAACTGAATGAGCAGAATTACCAAACATGATTGAGTATGGAACTCACCCATTTTGACTCAAGGGCTCACTGCAGTCAATGTCACCTTGTACAAACAGCAAGCTTTGTGGTTCCTTTTTAACTTCATGTTTAAATGAACTCAGTGTAAAAGGAAAACACTGATAAAGGCATTGAGTGTCACATGGTTTCATGAGGTTTTGATAAAACTCTCTAAACAGGACCAGGCACACTCAAAACTTATACAAGGATTTTCTTTAGGGTTTTGCTAATGGTTGCTGAGTTTTGTGTTCATGACTAATTCAAGGACAACCTAGTTTTACAGATGCTTAGAGTCTGTGAAGAAATTTTCTGAACCTATGCTTCCAATCACTGAGACAATTATTATGAGACAAGTGATATCAGTGGTGATGTTGAAGTGCTGATAAATTATCAATACAGAGAAGAGTTTACAGTTTTGCAGGATGTAGTATTGGTCAAGTGCATTTTCAGTCCCATTTTGCAACTTAGCACATACTTCCTTTCTCTTCTGTCCTGATGCTGCCTGTGCAGAAATAGGTTGACACCAATCAGTTCTCCCTACCTGCTGAGCTGGACAGCTCTTCTGCAGTCACGGGTGGAGATACTGCTTTAATTAATGAGCCAGCTTTCTCATGAGACAAGTAGCTGGCTCATTGCTGATCTTCTCTAAACTCAGGTCAGTCTGTACCTACACGTGAAAGAGTAGTTTTAGTCTTGGTTTCTATTTCTTTTTGTCTCTTTCTGTCTGTCTCTCCCAGTGCTGGAGTATGGCTTACACTCGGGATGTTAATTGCATCCATTTTAGAGCAGTTATGCTTAGGAGTGATGTGGTACAGTTTTAGTAAGGGAAGGTAGAGGACAACTCAGGACACAGCAGAGAGATTCAAATAAAGGCCTAAAGGAATAATTTTCCCCTGCTACGTTGAGGGGGAATGACGATAGAAGCTGTAAGTGCTGTAAGGAGCTGTTGGGTAGTACTGTTCAATTATATTTGTTTTAGAGTTTTAGTTATAGCTTCCCTTCCTCCTTTCCCCTCATAAACCTACTCCAAACTGCCCAGTGAATTATCACATGTAGAAAGCTTTTCTTTCAGAAAAGTCAGCCAAAATCTCACTAGTGACCTGCACCACTAGGTCTATTCCCTCCAACCCTCCATCTCCTTAATTAGTCATCCTGTGCTGCTGGCACTGTGCTCAATGACTGGCAGCAGCGACTGGTCTGCCAGAGAGCCATTGTAGAAGCCCATATCTGCCATTAAGCTATTTCTTAAAATAAAAAGAGATTTTATTGTTCCTTATTATGTTGTTCCTCAACATAACATATGATTATGTTGCTTTTACCCTAAGTTTACATTTCAAAATAGTAAATAGACAAAACAACTCTTTTACTGCTACTTGCTCTTGCCCTGGGAAAAAAAAAGATGTGTTACTGCCTGATACTGCCTGACAGAGAACACCAAACATTGTTCACAAAGGCTTTAAAGCTGCTTAAATAAGAAGCAAGAACAGTTTTTATTTTTTTTTTGCTTAAACTATCTGATTTCTCCTAAAATTCTGAAAAACATGATGATCTTGTTGGCATATTTCAAGATTTGGCACTTGAATAGTTTTAAAGAGTTTTAAACTGTTTTTACCATTTTCCATTTATAGTATTAATGCATCACTTTTCTTAGAAGTTTTGAGAGATTTGTTAGCCAGCCACATTTTGTAGATTGTTTTTCACTGAGCAGATTTCATCGCATTTCGGGAAAGAATTACAATTAGACTAATTATTATGGCACTCCAAAGCAGACAAATAAATAAATAAATAGATTTTTGTCATTTAGCTTCTATGGTAATTTGATTATAAAATTTTCTGTGTAGCCATGCAGGCTCAAAACTCCTTGTTTTCAATAGGAAACTGAGATTCTCACTGAAGAGATATAAATCCAGAAAGTATAGGTTTAGTGTAAATGCCATATATTACAAAAATTGACAGTAAAATAATGAGTCAGTGATATCATTCACATATATTTTAAAAATATCATCTAAATCATAGAAAGTGAGCTTCTGAAGTCACTTAGTAGTACTTCACAATGAAAATTCCCTGTCATCATTGTATGATATCAAAAATCTATTTCTTGCAACTTGTGCTACTTTGACTTACTACAACAAGAGAAATGGCTTTGATATATCTGCATATGGATTATAAGTAACTATATCTCCTTGTTGCCTAAAACTGACTCTTACAGAAATCTCTAAGACTCAATTTGTGCATTTTAACAGGCAGGCATTCTTTTTTATGACACATGGTACGATCACAGCACGCCGGGTGCCCTGGGAATCAGTTCGCCAAAATACACACAGATGTATTTTCACTACAGCTTATATAAGGCATAAGGCCTCTGAGAGACTTCATTGGGTGTCTCTGGTGGTCGTCTGTGTCTGGAGCCCCCAAGGTTCTTAGTGACTTATGAACTTCTTTAAGATAATACTCCTGGTTACACATCAACCCAGCACTGCCTGCTTGGCTGCTTCTGCTCCCTTCTTCATTGTTTCTTCACCTTGCTTGACTGATTGCTTTAAACTGAGGCATAGTAATTTTCTATGGTACATTCTGATGCAAAAAACTATTAGTTCTTGTTACATCGCTAAAACCCAGTATCATCTTCATGGTTCAGGGGGGCAATAAGCAAAGAGATACTTCAGGTGCATGTATAGCACTGTAATGAAAATATTTTTTAATTCTGATGATACTAATAGAGAAGACAGACTTCTAAAATGCTGTAAACCATCACTGGTGTCAAGTAGCTGCTTTGAAAGTATGTGGAGCTGTTCAGATTTGCCTCATCATACAACTGCTATTTTTGTTCAGTGCTTTTGCCAATTTCAGTTAATCCATAATTTTTTTTTTTTTTTAATGAAGAAGGAAAATAATGGACATGAAATGATGGAGAATTTAGATCATTTTCTGGGGAAAATTCAAGTGTTTATGGTACTCCTGCTTAGATAGAAGAAAGCAGATTTGAGATAAGAATTCAAAAAAGGTAAATGGAACATATAAATATAAGGTAGAGGATCTCCGCAAACTAGAAATGGTTAGAAGGCAATTACTATGAGTTTCACAGCATGCCATGATGTCTGGGAAGCTTATGTAGATGACAGGGCAAATTATCTCGTGTGTGGGTAGGAGAGTCTGAGGAGAATCAAGAAAAACTGACCAAGTTTACTGTCCTTAAAGTTGGACTTACTGTGTCATGTTTACCCAAAGGCATTAAGAGCTACACTCCTTTTCATTATTTAAATAAGCAGCTCTTATTAGCAACCCTATGAGTAGCTCTTCATATGTTATGGAAAGTATGTTCTGAAATCAAACTTGAATTTGGTCTTAAGAAATATTCAAAGCCTTACCTCCTTGACAGATGGCCCATCATGGACTTTTCAAAAACACAACAAAGAGTCTCAGAAAATATTTAGGAGTAAGTGTGGATGAAATAGGACCCACAGAGAAGAGCAGATACCAGATGGAAAGCTTTATCTCAAATAGAGATTTTTGTTTAGAGACATTGTGCTTAGAAGATGTGTCTTTTTCAGAATGTCAGAGGTCTGTTGTTCATAAAAATGGTATTGCTAGTCCTGCTATTCACGCCAGATACCTTCTGAATGAAAGACAATCAGGATTCAAAGTTAAAACGAAGCACATTAAATCACATTATTGCTTTTGTTCTTTGTATTTGTTTCTGGATCTAGAGATCACCTTTTCGTCAAACGTTTCCTGGCGTTGAAAGTTATTTCAGAAAGGTTGAGCAAATACAGGGTGCCCTTCTGCAAAGTAGAAATATAATTAAAAAATATTAAATTGTTCTCAATTAAGAACTCCACACAGCTTTAAAAGTCCTCAAGAGTCTGTAGTCACCACTAAGATGCAACGGCCTGGTTGTAAGCTGGTATACAAAATACAAATTAAAAAAAAAATTGAGGCAAAGGTTAACCAAAGCCTCTATAAGTGGGCACGAAGTCAAAGACTCAAGTTTAACTCCAGACTTGTCACTCAGAGCCTCAAAAAGGTTGCATCCTAAAAATAAAGCATAGGTAAACAAAGCTTAAAAACTGTAGTGGACTAGTGGTTGGTGACACCATGTCAATCCTTTCAGAATACAGAGTTCATATTACCACTGAGTGTTTTAATCCTAAATGTTTTGAATATAAGGTCAGTGGAATTTAGAAAAACCTTATGAACAGGGATCTTTCTTACTCCTTACTAATCTGAGCACATTACTACTTTTTTACAGGTCAAAACCTGTCTGGGGAGGATTTTAGAGTAAAGTGGATGCGACATGGCACTGGAAGTAGAGGAATACTGTATCTAGTCTCCCTTCCTCATTCAGTTCTTAGCTGGCATTCACATATCCCATATATGTGGCAGCTCTAAAGGAGTGCTGATTGATAGAGGAAGGGAAATAGAGCATGACCAACCTTTGTTTCCTTTCCATCTCAATGCTAGAATAGTAAAACCACGTGAGTAACACCAAAGATCTCTAAATGCGATAGAGAACAAAAGCAGAAGTATAGCAGCGTGCAGAGTGGATTCAGTATAAGGAAAATGCATAGGGTAGTGTCCCAAGCGAATGCCATGGCTAACTCCATTATAACAACAGCAGTATTGGCACCTCATATGATGTGATATTCACTTTCACAATCATAGAAGAGGGTGTTTTATGGGTATGCAATCCACCCCTGTGCTTGGCCCAAGGATGACTATTGCAGAAGTATAGGGACCCATCAATAGCCAAAGACTATACCACAACGAGCTGAGTGAGACTTCAAGTTTTTATATGTCATGGTGCCATTCAGGAGTAGATAGAAACTTAAAAATCCTACTTGCCAAGTGTTCTAGCTTCCTTAAATTAAAATTTTTGTAATCAAAAATATAAAGCTATAAAGTATAATTTTGAAAGACTTTTTGTCCAGTACTGATTTAAGTTTTGAAGTTGTCAAACTCAACATTTTATTTAAGTAAAATAAATTTGCTTCGGACACGTAAAATTATTATTTTTTAAGATTATAAATTATTATATTTTAAGAGTATTTGATTAAAAAGCTTGCCTTACTCTCTTACTCATCGTGTTAATTCTCCTGTCCATAGTTGTTTTATTCTTGAAAACACAGATTTCTATTGCTGGTATCCATTTTGCATTTGCTATTACTTTTCTCTTACAGAATATAGCATAAATATGGAAGGTCAACTACCCCCAAAATGCATATTCATCTGCATACTACAAAAAAGATGATAAATGTAGAACCCTATAAAGTCAGAAATTCTGTCATAATCCCTTAAAAGTATAAATAAAAGACATTCATAATTATCAGTTTCGGAGTCTGAACAGAAAAGAAGTGAAGAACATTACATTTGAAACTCTTATTTAAAGGTAAAATAATTTTTTTTTGAAAATGTATTTTCATCTACTTTGATTAACTTACATCATTAGTAGCCATGGACCATATGTATACAGAAGCTCTACAGTAACTTTTTCCATACCAAATATATGTACTTCCTTAAAAAATGGAGAAATGACTATTGGACAGTCAGTCAAAGTTTAAAATGCAGAAATATTTTCAGGCTCAGAACTAGCTTACAACCATACAGTTAATAAATGAGAAGCTTGCAATTTCTTTACACTGTCTGCATTAGCAGGTGCAGAGGCGGTCAGATGGAATGGTAGATTTTTTAGAATCAGGGACAATCTAGCAAATAATACTACTCAAAATGTTATAATCCAGTCATATTGTTTTAATTGGGCAACATGGCATTGTGATAACAGATGGTAACTCCATGTGAACAGATTCAGCCAGACTGATAGCATTCTGCCCCAGCTCCTCTGAATGAACAGCGATGTGCTTCCAGTTTATATTGCAATAGCTTCATTCAGATTTCACACTTGGATAGACACTGTGCCATTATGAAAGCAAATAGCATTTAAGGCTCTATGTGTTAGTGTATGGAGATTTCATGGTAGTTTCCATTACTGAAGTGTCAAGTTAGTTGGAGCTGTAATAGCTAAGCTGCATCAGAGTTAAGACATTACTGCTGGTGTCTGTCCACCCCAGCCAAAGGTTACAGTTCCTGGATCAAAGTTAGCAGAAATGACATGCCTTCATCTTAACTCCATCTAGATGGTGCCAGCTGACATCTATCTTCCACTGTGGTTTATCCTAGGACACCAGGCATTTTCAGAGGAAGTGCTACACATGTTCCCCTCTACTGACTCTGTGGTGACTCCTGGCAGAGCAATGGGATGGACAGCTGGAGGCAGAAACATCTTTAATTTCAGAAGAGGGATTTGCTAGAACTTGTTTCTCAAAATTCTTAGCCTTAATAGCTTCCTTCTACAGAGATAAGAGCAGTTTCTAGGTCAGTGTATAGCTAACGTGGTGTTGCCGCTTCGGAGAGGGAAACACATTAATGGGGCACTTTGTCAAAACATGCAGAAACATCATCTACCGTGTTCGCCATAATACTCTTCATATTTATGTACTTCACAAAACGGCAAAGTACAGGCGGGGTGGAATACAAGTTAGTTGTCTTACCTGAGGACATTATACTCTTTGGGATATGAGATCCTCAGCCATTTGCTTCCTCCTAACAGTTTCTCCTAATGTTTCTGGGGTGGGGGAGGAGAAAGAAAGTAAATGTGAAAAGACTCTAGCTGGCTCCTGTGCTCTGTGTGCTTTCTCACTCCCTTGCTAACCCTCTCAAGAACAATTGTAATCCAGCTGAAGTTTTTCCTGGCTCTTGCCTGATTTAACAGATGTTTAATAATGGTTCTGGGTCACTATTTACATACTGAACAGTTTTCTGTTAATATGAAAAATGTCTAGAAAAAAAAAGACTGTAGGGGGGTGGTTGGAAAAAAACACCAAACCAAAACAAACAAGCAAAACCCCCAAAACATAAAAAAGACTGTAATTCTCAGGATGTATATATCTGGTCAGCAACAATTTAGCTGCTTCCAGAGAGTGACTTTCTTAATGTCTCAGTACTTGAAATGCTTTTGTAGTATACTTGGCAGGCACTACTATGCAGAAGATCACAATGTACAAAACCACATTAATTCCAAACAGCAGGCTTTATCTGTCTCATCTGGCCCTTATTTGGCCCTCCACATTATAGTAGCTAAGCTCCTCACAATCTTTTGGGTATTTCTTCTCAATGTTTTAATGAAATATAGAAGTGCTCTTACTCCACACCGTTCTTTAAGAACAGCCTCAAGCATGGCTATGAACATGACACTCGTCCTTTTCTCATATCTGCATAACTCATTTGTAAAGTTATGAAGCTTCAGGCAGCTGCTGACATGCTGGTTGATCATAGCAAGCCACGGAATTAAAGCAGTTAGGTGACACACTGCGTACTTTAAAGGTGACCATACAGATATTCCAGGGGCCACACTTTCAGACCTGCTGCCTAAAGCCTCTCATCCAACTACAGGTGACTATAATGAAGACTGAAGTTCCTTACTAGTCAATGGAGAGTAACAGACAATTTTAGAGCATGAATCATCTGCTTAAAGAACAGTTGAATCACATTATCCAGTGCCCATTTCTCTTCACTGGTCATGAAAAGTCTAGACAATTATTTGAATAGAGAATTCTACATTTGGTTAGACAATCCCGTGTCCTAATCTGATCATGAAAACTGCTGTCGCAAGATCCACAGAGGTTGTCAGTCACCTGAAATAAACTACAATCAGCAGGTATGCCTAGGTATCTTTGAAGATATCTATGTCAAAGTGATTTGTTTGAGGTCACACACAGAACAGACATAAAGTCTGCTTCTCACAAGCCTCAGGTCAAAATATTGTCTATTGATCTGTCTTCCTTACCAGTCTGGTGGAAATGAATAAACACTATAATTGCCACAAATTCAAATGTTGCCTATAGAAGGTCTTTTTGTTAAATAAAAAGTATCTTAATGAGTAATTGCAGGAAGGAAGAGAAATTGTGCATGCCTATGCCTGATGGAGCAGTCTAACAAGAGTTTAAAGCTGTCATTGTCTTTCACTATCCTATGAAAACAATATCTTTAAAACTTCCTTAAAGATTACTCTCCTGATGAGAGGAGGTCATATGTAGGCTACTGGACACACAAGTGTGGGTTTTACTCTGCTTCTTATTTTGTGTGTATTATACTGTGTTTGAAATGGGGATTTCATTGCTATGTGACTTCAGATGTCTTTCCCATTGAACATAGAGTCTTTCCTCTTGAGGCTCATAAACCACATTTCCTCCCTTTTTACTTACAAAGGGGCAAGTAAAGGCACATGCCGTAGAAACAAGCAAAAAAACCTTCTATGAAATTAGGAAAAAAACCGTTGTTTTAACCGCTATTTAGACACTCAGCTTTCTCTTAAAGAAGAAAATAATCCTCCAAAAATTATGGTTTTAATGAAGATCATCAAAATGTGAAAGGAATATTATAGATGCAGAAATGCCTGTATTTGCTTAAAGCCTGGAACTACAGTTCTAAAAGATTAACTGTCCAATTATCTCTCCTACTGAAGATAAAATTTTGTAAAGGACAGCATACTGTTATTTCATCACCTATTGAAATAACAGGGAAAGAAATGAAAAGGAATAATTTACTATTGTGATGGCTTGTCTGAAATATTCCTGGACATTAAGAGTGGGAAAGAGGGAGAGATGAGACTGAAACAGAGTACAAAGAGAGACTCTCAGAGCTGGATCTGAGGATGTTCCTAGTAAGGAGAGATCAATGCATTGCTGATTAAAATGTTATCAAACAGTCAAAAGAAAAACAGTTTAGTTCCTATTTCATAGTTCATAATTCTTGTTCAGCTCATTTTCCATTGTGTTGTATAAAACAGATTTTCTATCAGTTTACCTGAAAAGAAAAGGACTTCCTCTGGACTTTGGCACAACCTTTGGCACAACCAAAGAGTGCCAGGAAGGGGCAGCTGGGTATGAATTCATAGGCAGCACTGTTACAGAAGTGTAGTAGTCAATAAAAAAACACTGCAGAGTCGGAAGATAACATTTTCACCCTTTATAAAAGTTGGGCTGTCACCCCTTATAATAGCTTACATATTACAACTACCAGCTTGTAGAGAACAATTGAATGTTTGACTTATACTAAACACCAGAAGTAGCCAAACACCTGAAGGGGTCTCGGTTCTACAGGTGGGAGCCTGGCATTTAGGACACCAGGCTTTGTGAACATCCTTTTTACCTCTGAACTGTTCCTAGAAGATGCCATCTTTTTGAAGTGGGAAAAAGGAGATGCATTTTACTATGTATCACATCCAGTGGTAGTTACTATCACTTATGCTTGTAGGAAAGGATAATGATTTTTCCTCTTTTCATTGACAATGTAGTTATATAATAAAATACCGATAATTTTTAAGCATTTGTTGTTTCTATTCAGTTGGTAAAATTTACTTTAGACAAAAAAAAAAAGCCCCCTGGTCTTTCTTTGCTGGTTAGTAGAAAAAGAAATATTAATGAATTTTACCCCAGATTTATCCCAGTGAAAGCAGAATCAAACCATCGTGTATTAGGCACCTAATAACCAAAGAGATTACATAAAACTGATTTGAAATTTTATGTTGTTTTAATTTTACTCCAGAAATATTTGTACAGGTTGAAGGGAACAGGATCAGTCATCTACTTAAAATGTGAGAAAATAACAGTGCTTGAATTGTAATTTATACTACTTAAAATTAACCAACTATATATTTTTCTAAAATATTCAAGAAAGAGCAAGTTTGTCTTCTCTATTGTTAAAAAATAACATTCAACTAATTTTCCATCCTCCTCTTTTAAAAGAAAACATTAAAGGTCTATGGAAAAAATGAACAGGCAAAGTCTGGCTTCTAACAAACTGGCAGCAGTTATTGCATTACTGTAACCCATTCATGAATGCTGGCTGCTTCTTCCCTGGAAGAATGCCAGTGAAGTACCCACCCTGGCATCTTCCTTTCCAGATACATCAATCCACACTCTCAGGTCTTGCTGACATACATCAAAATTCATTCTAAAGTAGGCCCAAACTAACTCTAAAACAAGGCGAGTAGGGACTACACCAGTCCATCTAGGTTGTATCTGTGGCTTCAGGTATCAGACAGGTATATTCTGATCTTCAGCTATTTTTGTAGGATACATTAAAAAAGTGTAAGGCAGTAAAACACAGTAAAAGCTACATATCTCAAATGCCTATCATCTGAAGAGCTCAGTATTTCTTTATAATCAAAAGGAACAGTCTCTGTTTCTTAACTAGTTAATTTTACTTGAATGAATTCATGTTATTCCAATGATATGTTCATGTAAATTACAGCAAAGTTAAAGCTTTAGTAAAGACAGGCAACAGTGTGAATTTCCATAAGTCTAATTCCAATCCTTTTTAGTACTTGAATGTATCAGTAAATATGGACAGCTGTTGATACATATAGACTCATTCCACCCACGCTCTGAGCAAGCCAGATGTTGAGCAGCTCCCATTTGGGAATTCAAGCTAATAGGCACAATGCCTAAGTTAACAAACTTTGCTTCTCCTTCTGGCATATGTGTATTCCTAACCACCACATCCTGATGTATTCCTTCCTGCCCCCTTCAGGTGTCCAACTAGGACAAGCAGGAGATTGTGCGACGTAAGAGGTTTGCATCGTTACCAGATTCTTTCTGGGGAACAGAAAGATCCATCTGTAGTCATCGTCGTTGTTATTATTATTATTGTTATTGCTATTGCTATTGTTAAATTTCCTTTTTGTTTGTTTATTAGTTATTAGCAGTGAGATTTGCTCAGTGGACTCAGTAAGAATGACGGCTGGTGGCTTCGTCTTATAACGAAAAGAGGCTACCTACACTAGAATCCTTAGACTGCAATGACATCTTGTGGACAAAAAGCATATCGGTTCTTACTGCCAGGATACATTATGGCAATATAAACATGTATTTTAAGACATACATAAACTGAGTTCAAACTACCTAGCTTGATACTGAGAAGATTGAGTAGTATGCATTTCTTCTGAAGGAAAACTTCTGAATATTTATGTAGTTTATTTGGAGGCCTCACCTTGAACATTGTGAGCAGTTTTGGTCTCCACAATACAGAAAGATATTAAGCTATTAGAGAGCATTCGGAGGAGGGCTACAGAGATGGTGAAGGGCTTTGAGGGGAAGTTGTACGAGGAGCAGCTGAGGTCACTTGGTCTGTTCAGCCTGGAGGAGACTGAGGGGAGACCTCACTGCAGTCAACAACTTCCTTGTGAGGCGAAGAGGAGGGGTAGACACTGATCTCTTCTCTGTGGTGACCAGTGACAGGACCTGAGGGAATGGCTGAAGTTGTATCATGGGAGGTTTAGGTTGGATATTAGAAGAAGGTTCTTCACCCAGAGGGTGTTTTGGTGCTGGAAAAGGCTTCCCAGGGAAGTGGTCACAGCACCAAGCCTGACAGAGTTCAAGATCCATTTGGATGATACTCTGAGGCACATGGTGTGACTCCTGGGGAAGGTCCCGTGCAAGGCCAGGAGTTGGACTCAATGATCATTGTGGGTCCCTTCCAGCTTGGCATACTTTGTGATTCTGTGATACTTTTGCAGTCTGCAATGATTTCTGTGCTGCCATAGCTACTCTGCTACTGGTACCTGAAATACTGTGGGCAAACCACGTTGGACAGCAGTATACAGGTGCTCAGCGTGCAGGAGCCTAAGAAGATACACAGTTGTGACATCTTCATGATTGAATAGCCAGCTAAGGCAAAGACCTTAGCTGTGGAAGGCTAGACCTTCTTTGCAAATTTGTTCTTTGCAAATAAGTAATTTTACTTACAGATATTAGTTTGTTTCCCCATCATTATTATTTCCTTCCTCTGCTGCATCCATTTCTTCCTCCTCTGTGGAGGTTATCTTCAGGAAATAAAAAGGAACAGTGCAAACCAAATCCAGTTGCTCCACACTGGCTGCTTTGCAAGTCTGCACTTTTAAGAATAATTTTTAAAAGGATCTTTCACACCAGAATGACTTCTCTGATCTCACAGTGAGCAAGCCAGTCTTGAGTTACCATATGGAGATAGTGGAGCTTTTGGATTTTCTGCTATGACAGAACATAGAGTAAGAATTTTTTAAGATTTTTTTTTTATTTTTCCAAATGAGTTGTTGACAAGCTATGGCCCTGAGAGATACTTTTACACAGTGCTGACTCTTTATTTTTTTTCTTATCACATCTCTAGATTGAAAATACCTAAAACTGAGTTTAATATTTCTTAACAAAACCTGTCCATGGGATTAATTGCTGGAGTTGTGATAAAAAATTAGTGCGAAAAGCAGGTTGTAGACTCACCAGAGAACCACGGTAGAAACAGTTTTATCATAAGATGCACTGAATTGTTTGCATGAAAGGCAATAGAAAACTAGTTAATATTAGGACTAGATTTATCATAAAGTTATTACATTTATTATTAACATTATTAAGGTTAATTAATCTAGGTGTAATACTAAACTGATAAATTACTTTCAGGACCTGAAATTATATCTTTTCACAGTGCTATAGCATACCACATTGCTAAAGCAGAGTGTCACTGAAGTGTTCTCTATTATGTGGAATGAACATATTTTTAAGATATTATAATAACTGTTTGAGTAGTTCCCACACAAAGATCAGCCTACTATAATTCTGAGTTTACTCTTGGAACATGGCACTGCCTCAATCACAGGCACGTTTTTGATTTTTTTTGTTTGTTAAGGTTTTAAGTGTTTTTCATGGCAGTTTGAAGTTTTTGGCTTGTAAAATATCTGTAACACCAATTTGCAAATTCATGGGGAGAGGCAAATCAGTTGCTTAAAGCATTTTTATAATTTAAACAAATTAATTGAAAACACATTGTCTTTTGCATCTTTCACTGTTCAAGTTTTCTTTTTGTTTGTTTGGTTGGTTTTTTGTTAATATTTTTGCTGGAAAAGCTAAGAGCTAGCAAGATCAGCATTTTCCATGGTGTACAGAAGTTGCGCTGGGATAATAGCAAAGGTAGGACAAGTCTCTCAGACTGGTCACTTTAAAAACACTGTCTGATGTTGCTGTCTTGTGGGGTTGGGTCCATACTCTCCCTGACTGTGACTTCACCCAAAGCTGTTGGTGTTTGGTAAGTAGTTTAGCTTTCTAAAGAAATAAGGTTGATGTGACAACACACTGCATTCCTCTGCAAGGTTTGCTTCTTCCCCCAGCAGCTTTGTAAAGGCCTAATAACACAAGTTCATGCATATCAATAGAGCAGTAGAGGAGAGGAACCTAAAACAGTGCTTCCACTGAGAGAAAAGCAGGCAGAATCCAGCCCATTGTAGACTTCTACGGTGTCAACAGCTAAACAACATACACACTTACAGGGAGCTTTGAATCAACATTAATAGATGAGGCCATTAGAGTCCCTCAGAAGGATCTGGAGGAATTGGGCAAGGGTTGAAGAACTGCCATGGGAAGCATAAGGAGCTGAGAAGGGGTGGATTGTATACGGGTGGTACAGACTGTAAGGAAACAAGGCTTCCTTAGCTTTCCTGATGACTGAATAACTGACGGGTTTTGCTTCCAGTCCATATGAATGATGTAAAGTTTTGTAACGTGTGCTATTGCTGAGGTCAGAGCTCATAATGGCTCTCTCTGCTATTAAAACCTCACGAATTGTGGCTATTTGATCTTTTGCGGTTGCATAGAAGATGTAAGAAAGCAAAACATAGTGATTTGGGATTGGACTAATCTTCGCTTATACTTCTATTACAGTGAAAGATATTATGTCAGAGCAAGCCTTTTAGGGTCGTTTGTTTTTTACTTGCTCTAGAAGGCCTCACTAGTGTACCTTAGCAATGGTGTTTTTTGCAAAGGAAAGGCAATGTTAACATCACGATGTTAGCCTTACTAGAACTGACAGGCATGCCAGCTCACACCATATGGGATTTGGTGAGGAAGACAGCTGTTATCACTGGGAAGTGGATTGAGATAACTAAACTCTCCTCCAAACAACCATAAGTGAGTAAAGGCTATTGGCAGTCAAACTCACATGGACTACTGAGTCTTTATTGGATACAGTAAAACAGATATAATGATAAGGAATAATTCATCCTTAATTTTGGATAACATGCAGACTACTTTTCCTCACTTTCAAATTTCTGGCTTTTTGTCTCACAACCAATCATGTTAATTATTAAATAAGGAGTGGTTTTTTAAGTAAAACTTTCCAGAACTATTAAGTGATAAGCAATTTTAGGCACTGTTAATGACTGCAAGCCTGTATATGTCTAGTCTGTACCAAACATAAACAGATTCTCAGCTGTTCCAAGCTGCAAATTTGAGCACACATACCCTGATGTCGAAGGAGAAACTTATTGATACTCAGTGTCTATGAGTTAAAAATCAGCCCTCCATATATTTTAGAAAGTCTGTGCCATGAATAGTTGAATGTAGTTCCTCTGTCCACTACCTTGATGAGTCTGAAAAAAGGGAATCCCCAAATGATAAGTCAGCTCTTCAGCAAATAAATAAGAATACAAGCCTACATCAGAGATTAAAGAACAATCCAGGAAACAGGTCTATCAGTCTTACTTCAGTCCCTGAGAAAGTTATGGTACAAATCCTCCTGGGGCGTTTGGGTGCTGGAAAAGGCTTCTCAGCAAAACACCAAACCTGTGAGTTCAAGACACATTTGGATGATCCTCTCAGGCACATGGTGTGACTTCTGCGGAGGGTTCTGTGCAGGGCCAGGAGTTGGACTCGGTCATTTGTCCTTTCCAATTTGATGTATTTGGTGACTCTCTGATTCTGTGATTCTGTGAGTGGGGAAGTAGACATTTTGGGTGGGAGAGCCACCCTGCAAGAAGACGTGGATAGGCTGAAAGAGTGGGTTAGCAAGAATCTTAAGAATTTTAACAATGAAAAGTACAAGTTTTTTGCACCTGGAAAAAAAAAAAATCCAGGAGTTTTATAGAGTCTGGCATCTACTGGACTGGGGAGCAGCCCTGTGGAAAGGTACCTGGGGGTCCTAGTAGGCAACAAGCTCAGTTGGAGTGAATAGTGTGCTGCCACAGTAAAGAAAGGCAACCGGATGCTGGGTAGCATCAATAACAGCATCATCAGCACAGATAAAGAAGTCACTATCCCATTCTACTCAGTGCTTTTCAGGACACATCTGGAATGTTGCATACAGTTTTTGTCCCCACTATGCAAGAAAGGTGTGGACAGGGTCCAGAGAAGGGCCACAAAGATGATCTAAGGACTGGGAAGCCTGCCATATGAGGAATGCAGAGAGAACTGGATTTGTTCAGCCTTGAGAAAAGAAGGTTTAGGAGAGACCTCGTCACTGTGTTCCAGCACTGAAAGGGTGAATACAAAGAAGATGGAGACTCCCTTTCACAAGGAGAACAAAAAGCCATTGGAATAATCTCTCAGGGGAAGTGGTGGATTCCCCAACATTTTAAGATTAGGTTGGACAAGGCATTGGGTCATCTTGTCTGGATAGTGCTTTTACCAAGAAGGGTTGGACCAGATGATCCTTTAGGTCACTTCCAATATAATATTCTTTGATTCTGTGATTGTGTTTTGCATTTCTGGATGTTAAGGTTGGGTGAGTCCATAGCCTCCCTAAATTTCTGGTCTGGCCTCAAGTCTCTGGAAGGAAAGTTGGTCTGCTACTAGGGAAAAATGCAAAGAGTTCAGAATCAAAATTTTCCTGGCATTAACACAAACTCCATACTTCATCCATATCTAACAAATCACATATTTGTTTCTTTGTGCCTCAACTTCCCTGCTTGTGAAAATAAAGCTAATATCCCCTTACCCATTCTCAAACCAATTTACATCTAAAGTGCTTTGAGCTCCTAAGACAGGAATTGTTACAAAAATATGAAATATTCTTGTTATTTTTCCAGGGAATTAAAAGTATCCAGTTGCTCAGCCAATTTACAAGTCACTTCAGATGCTTTTCACTGTGGGTATCTCTGCTTTCCAGGCTTCAGAAGGGTATGCTCAACACCTGATAGCTAGGTTTGGTTTCCCTTCTCTAAAATGAATAATAGCCATGTTTTGAAACAGAGATAAGGGGAAAGGGGACAGTGAAGGATAATGGCAGCAGTTTGGACAGTCTCTTTTGGCATGGCCTCAACCCTCTTATCTCACCTAATGGCAGAGTGAATGCCAATGTTTATTTGGCCATTCTCGTTCACCAGCTGCTCCTGTACCATGGTGTTTTTCTTCCCAGATGGCAGCACGATGTTTCACGATAAAACTGAAACAAAAAACAATGCAAAATTTGTCTAAGAGAGGTTCAGCAAGCATGAGAAAAACAGCTGATATCTTTCAGAGCTAGCCAAGTTACCTGACCTTGATGCCAGAGCAATTAAGGTTTGATTTGAACAGAGGGTAAAAAAAGAAAAGCCAACACCAGATTTATCAGGTATATTTCTGGAAGAGAGAGAAAAAAAATTACAATTCCTCTTCACTTTTTGGCTTTGTGAAAAAATCAGTTGCTGAAATCTGGAAAAGGTCCCGGAAGTCCCATATATTAGCAGGTCTTGCAAAGTATTACATGTTGGTTTATAAATGCCCTTGTAGATACACATACTATGATCTCATTCAAAGAAACACTGTGATGATATAAACAGCTGTATTTTTCTGGGTTTAATATTTCATTAGTCAATATTTAGAAGTATTGAATAGAGATTTAATATTTCAATATTTATAGGTTTTTCTTAAAAAATAAAAAATTATCTCCAAATTTCTAGTTAAATTACTGCAGAAGAGATGTAATGAAATCCTTTGTTTTATTAATTTAATCTCTCTGAAAGCAAGATATTTTTCCATAAAGACAGTACGCACATATATACAATACTTTTGTCCTTCCTTAAGATCTAATAATTTCAAAATCTAATAGCTTTAGAATTGTACCTTTTTAATGATCCTTTAAAAATACCCAAAAATATTACTTCACTTAAATGATGAACACTTCAAAAAATCTCCCTTTCATATCTTGCAATGGCAATTACAAGAATTTTTTTTATTGCGGATTTCTGATTTTTTATGTCCTGTTTTTTAATCTTAAAGTCAAGTTAATGATGTCAAATTCTAAGTATCTAAAGATATACATGAGAGGATCCAACTGTAAGACTAGGATTTTTGATTAGTTTCTGCAGATAAGAGATGTCTTCTTCAGCCCAGCTGCTAAGCCAATTCACTCATGTTATTTCCCACAGTAGCTGGCATTTGGGATACACTGTTCCCATCCCAGTAGTTAGAATCATAGACTCAGAATATCCTGAGTTGGATGGGACCCATAAGGATCATTGAAATCCAACTACTGGCCTTGCACAGGACAGTCCCAACAATCACACCATGTGCCCAAAATTGTTGTCCGAATGTTTCTTGAACTTTGGCACTGAGGTCCCCACTTGCTCCAGCTGCTTGGCACTGCAGGTGAGGGGCACCTACACCCTGGTCTGACTCCAGTTGCTGGCATCAAATCTGCTTTTAGGTCTGTTTCACCAGTATCTGCCACTTAGCCCTTACAGTGCACGCACACTCACAGGGAACAGAGTGAGATTAAACAGAGACATAGTTTAAAAAGTCTTTCATAATAGGAAAGGACAGACTGCAGGGATGAGGTGCAGGGCTTAGTTGGACAAGTGTGCTGAGCAGCAGCAATTTACATATGGTAGTCCCTTTTTATACCCTTTTTGGTCTATTCCACCCTCTGTTTTTCCCCAGTCCCCTTTCTCTAAACATTCCTGCATGAATTTTACATAATCTCACAGGACCCTCTCAAATATCCCAAATTCTCAGGGACATCTTGTGTCCTCTTCCTTCTCAGTTACAACATCCAAGTTCTCTCTTTCTAATGCCATGCCTGGTAAAATCTTAATAGCCCATCAATTAGTGACTGCAGAATTTCGATCTTTAGACTACCTTGTTATCCCTTGTCTGCTAGATCTGTGTCTTTATGAATTCTTATTGTATCTTTTTGTATTGAAAAGTATTGAATTATCTTAATGAAGCAGATGTTCTCCCCTTCCAAATACCCTATAATAGTGACTCTCTGTATGCTGTGCCATAAACCCTAGTTATTCTGGTAACTTAAAGACCATCACCCAATTTTTAAACATTTTGGTCCAAACCCCTCAAATTCATACTGTTAAACTCTTCTGCTTCACCTAGATATCAATACTGAGGAATGCTGAAGAGGAACTGCAGGACCAGCGAGACTCCAGAAGACCAAGCCTGTGTGCTGCCAATCACTTTAGGGGTGCTTGTCAGGCAGCAGTTGAATGGTTCAGTGTTTCAGTTTCTGCTCATGACAGGTTGCAGTTTAGTGGCTACAGACAGCACAGCTAATGTCACAGTGTTCATGTTTGGTTCACATGTATTGCCTGAGCTAGGCATCTCTAAATGAAAAAGAGATGACATTTTCTTGTTTGAGTTAAAGAGCCAGAATTTTTCTTGTGGAAGTGATGATAGAAGTTACACAACTTCATGTGTAGCCTAGCCTTTATGAGAATGACAGAGAAACTTGTACCATGTTCTCTTCTAGATTGATCCCTGCCAGAAGAAGATATGGCCACTCCCACCTGATTATTACTGCCCTCCCCTGGTTACACGCGTCCTCACCAGATCTGCCAACTGAGCACCCTTGTGCTGCAGCACCTCCTGTTTCCCTTAGAGTGCATTAGCTGATGGAACTATCCCGGCCCATGAGTGAATCCTCATATGAGTAATTTAGTTGATAGATCTGAGGGACAGGAAACACGCTATAAGAGATAATAATGAAGAGACTGTAGAAATATCGGTCTTCTACTGACACTGGGAAAAGATTGATTTTGTCAGTGTAGATTACAGGAAGAGTTCATTTACCACAATGGCAAAGGGGATGAGCTTACCTCAGTTGTGCAAAAACTTTCAGCATTATATGGTGCAGAGGTAGGTGCTGAATGTATCAAAGCACTAGCAAAATTTTCATAAGGTACTGGGGTAACAGTTCCTGGGTACTGGCCAATTTATTGAATATTCCCTAGGCTGGAAGGAATTACGTGGAAAATCTTTAGTCTCTTGCTTTTGGGTTTCTCCAATCACTTTATTTGTAGCAAATGCCAGTCAGAACACAAAAATTACCACATAAACCTCTTTATAATTCCAAATCTGAGCTTTAATGAAGAGAAGCAGCTTGTACAGATCACAGTAAAATCACCACCCCTGCAGTGTGGCTTCTCTAGCAGTAAAAAAAATAAAAAAAAAAAATGCATTCACTTAATACAACACCTACAACACTAACTTTTACTTACATTATTTCTTGTAAGAATTTTGCAGGACCTGACTGGAACAGGAGTAGCCTCAATCAGATGTATTTGAGCACTGCCACCCAGTAATGTACCACTTCAATCACTAACACCTAAGTAAAATGATATACATAGTAAACAATGAATATTTACAGAAAATTGTGATTCAAGTATGGAGATACTGACAAAGTTAAAATAAAATCTGTGAAATTGTTTGATTATCACCTAAATCTGTGTGCAACCTTATATAATAAATATCAATGCACTGGTAAGAAAAAAGACTAAATTAATCAGGTAGATGATTTATTTTTTGTTCCATTCTGTTGAACAGCTCTTTATGTTTTGGTGATATCTAATATATCAGATGCCTGACAAAAAAAAATAAATCTCCCTTACACTGGCTGTACTATTTCAATGTAATGGTGATATAAGCCAACATTAACTTTTTTGACAACTTGTTGTTGACTAGACCCTGGACTGAATATTTTTAACTTTTTTATTGTAAGCTTTTAATCTTATGTATCTTCATCAATGGAATAAAACAATGAAATGCCCACAAAGTAATTGAAGAACATTTCCAGACCACTTGATGTACAGCAGCCTTTCCTGGCTTACTATCCTCAAGAAGGGATGTTTTACCACGTGACAGGTGTACATCAACTCCCTCTCTGAAAGCAAATTCTTCTTTGGAGGGCTGACAGGGGTCGCTTGTCTTGTGCTATAATTCTGTCTGTGCCATATGCATAAATGAAGCGGTATTTCATCATAAGCTAAGTGAGGGAGTTATATGTACTTTCCTGGAGGAAAATAAAATATCCTAAGGCAATGAAAGAGTTAAGAAGGTCATAGGATTTGCCAAGTATCATGATGTAATTCTTTGAGTTTACTCTTCTCAGAATGACTTAAGACTCTGGACAATGTCCTTCTACTTGAGTTTGAACAGGATCAGAAGACTGTCTCCATAAACAAGATTAAGCAGTAGCTGACTTAATGAAAACTTGATACTTAATCAGGAATTCATTTAAAGTTACTGTGGGTTACCTAGGTTCTGAATTCCTTCCACTACAAATGAAAATAACTACTGTTATGGCTTAGATCATACTTATGCTCAAAAACCCCACTATGTAAAAACAATTTCTTACTGAACTGGTGTACTCACTGGAGTACCAAAAATGAGTTTTTTCCCTCTTCAAACCTCTTTCAAAAGTTCTCAGCAAAGGAAAAGAATCATAGCAGCTGTTGCGTCTCATAAGTCATTGGAATTGTCAAGCAGGAACTGAAATTAACTGGTATGTTAAAAAATCACCTAGTTAAATAACCTTTAAAGCTGCATATAAAGAATCTAGACTGACAAAAGATTTCTTTCACATCAACATTAATAAACACTGTTTTTTTCTATAAAGACATCAAATTAATAATTTTTTTTATAAATTCAGTTATGTAACAAAGGAGATTCCCTTACAAACAAAATTTTCTTTTCCCTTTTTCCAAAAGACCCTTCCTGACTAATATTACATTAACACCATTTGTCATAAGATGTGCTGAGGAACAGAGTTTATATATAGAAATAATTGTTATATTTTTATGTTCTTTTGTGTTCATGATGCCCATTGTAAACTCCAGTCTCATATTTTGAAAGTAAAATTAGTGATTATATAAGCAGAAAGCTATTATAAAGACAGTTAAAGATCTAGAAATATCTTTGATAATTTATCTTAACACCACATGGATGTTTTCTTTGTCCAATTTTTACAACATCTCCATTTTGAATCTATGTGAAAGGGCTTTCTTACTTTTTTTTTCCCCCTAAATTTCACAAGAAACACTTAAATGGTCAGAGCTGCGAATAATCTTTGACCCCTTCAGGAATCTCAAAATTCCTGAAATGCTCCCTTAGGCCAGCTCCTGAATGTGTAACTCTCAACTCCTGGAATTATCATCATGCATGGTATATGCTCACAGAAACTTAATTCTGTTGTCAGAGATCAGGATTTCCAAGTTGTGGTAGTAATTACCTTTCTGAGCCCATATAGCAAAATGAATGAGACATAACATCTGTTTTCTGGTTTCTTAAGTAAACATATCGAGTGAATTCAATCATTGATTAACTGTTCAAACCAATGAGACATCACATTTTTCAAAGTCAGAAATTATTACAATTGCCATTGAGCCTACGATCTAATTAGAATTGAGTGGAAAACAATTTTCTAAGCCTGTTAAAATGTTTGAGATTTCAAGAATTTTCCTCAAATCAAGGAACACTGTAACAGCCTTCCAAGTGGCTGGAACCCTGGATCTACTGTATGAATATTCAAAATCCTTCTACCGTTAATTCAAATCAAAGAATGTGGGTTTCCCACATCTTGTTAAAAGCCAACCCCTAGGGGGTTAGCCATGACTCTGATGGTTTGGATCTGAACTGCTATCATAGTGATGGGGATGGGTCATGACTGATGTGTGGTCTGGGAAGCAAGATTCATTTTGATGTTTGGAGGCGGAGCAATACTAGTTATTGGACAATGGTATTCAAATCACTGTACTATTTACTATGGGGGTATGCAAAGGGATTAAAATAGATTAAATTTTTACTGAAAAGAAGGGTTTGTTACAAAGCCATAATTTCCGAGCTATAACTACCATACATCTGTATTTTCTAGGGATTGTTCTTTCCTAGCTCCAACAAAGTTTTCTGGAGATAGATTTCTGATTCCTACACTCCATGACTGGCTTTACGAAACTTCTGCAACAAATTTCATTCTGCTTCCACAGGATGATGCTACATCTCTTTGCAGATGAATTTTGATCAGAGTAAATTAGAGAGGTAGATTTAGGAGAATGGAAAAGGTTTACAAGTTGGATTGGAAGTTCAGAAATCCATAGACAGGAAAGAGTAGGAGTTTAATGTGGAAAGATCAGAGACTCAGAAAGATGTAGGACGTATAAAATAATACTGTGAAGTATGTTGAATAGGTTGGTAAAGGGGTAGGGGCAGTATGGTATCAGAAAAACTTTGGAACAATGGCTTCAGTTGAGCATGTAAGATCTAAACTGGGGATATTGAGATGATATTGGTAAGTACTGGGGATCTCTGAAGCTCTGATCCAGGATGCTTAGAGTCACCTAGGAGTGCTGTTGCATTAGAATACCATTAACCCTGATGTGAGGCAGAGGAATGTATATGTGAATGATGCCTTCTCGCTTCCGTAATTTTCCTTCTTAGTTGGTTCTCTTTTTTGACTTCATGAAATACAAAGTACAATTGTCTCTTACTGTCTCATCCATTATGAAATCAAAAGAACAAGTCTGTAGTGTTGAGTCCTTCTGACTCTTCTTAAGTGTCCGTCCTTCCTTCTTGTCTTCAGATTCCTTATAATCACTTTTTGGGGCAACTGCAGTACCCTTTCTTGAGATGCCTAAAACCCGTAGTTCCCCTTTGATGAACCCTGTGGGCAAGTCAGGTATTTAGGTACGTCATTCTCTTGCCCAACTACAAATCTTTAAACAAGGTAAAATATCTTCCCATGCTAATATTATATAACATATACATATTCACTCTCTAAAACACACTCATCTCTTGGTAAATTTGTTGCTCTCTTTAGAGTTTACTCCAGATGAGAATTCTGGTCTTTGTTAGTAATTCACTGAGATACATCACAGAACCCCATGCTTCAGTGCAGACAACCAAGTCACAGAAACTGCAGAGAACAACAACTAATTCCTGCCTTTAACGCCAAACTTTTATCTTCAGTCAGTTTTTCCAGTTTTATAAATTCCTCACAATTCTTATGGGTCTATGGGTGATCTTGTCCAGTGAGACATTAGTGCCAAAATCCTCCTGGACTTCACTAAAATAGAATTTTCATTTTATGGTTTATTAAAAGGTTGAATCCTCTAAACTGTGGTTTAAATGAGATTCTTGGCTTTCATTCACCCAAATTTGTTAGGCCTTAGTTGCCAGAATAGATTAAGAATACAAACTCTTGAAAATTTGATCCCAGAACATAAATAACCCTCCAAATGTACTGTAAATTTAATTCCCAAAACAGTACCAATATTTGTGGGTGGCTGTTCAAGACTTCTGAATGGTTGGAGCTGCCAACACTGCTAGATTAATTGCAAAGGGCAAGAAGTAAGGGTGATGCAGCCAAACACTCAGTACTAATCAATATTTAGAAGATCAACCAGTGTATATGAAACTAATACTGCTTTCAAAAGAGTTTTGCTAGTCTTTGTAAATCAGCAGATTTGACCCCTAAATCTTCTCATTCTTGCAGACACTCAGGAAAATTTGCAATATACTTGTATCTGTGTGATCAAATGATTCAGGTTTCTGACACTGAACTGGAGACAATTGAGAATTTTCTGTGTTCGGAAATATAGAAGGAAGCATGTTTAGTCCACCTCGCTTTAAGTTGTCAGTTCTAGATAATTCCTCACTTCAGGGTAACAATTCATAGACAAATACAGATTCCTCTCAACAACTTCATGCTTCTCTTCACAGAGAGAAGTCCTTTGAAAAAAGCTAATGAGAAATGGGATTATAATCCTGACTGATTGAAGGAAAAAACCTCACAATGAAAGCAAGTATGCTTAATTATTTTTCAATTGATGTTAGACTAAAACTTGGGAGCATTCTATTTTTATTTTTTTTTTTTTGACTTCACAGTTCATTGCTGAAACATGCTGCTCTTGGTCTGCAAGCTAACACTCCTGTTGTTACCATCTCTAAGGGCTGAACTGTTTGCTGAGAACACAGACCCATCAGTAATCAACATGGTCTAAAAAATCTGGCTAACCTCCTAACTCCAACATTTCTAGAGCATTCTTAGGTCCTGAATAAAAAGATTTTTAAAATGCTAGTGTACTCATAAATAAATCTCTAGGTAGGCACCGACAAATTTTACTTATCAGAAGTACCCTTTTTGTTCTTTATTAGTTTCTGCTTTGCTTGAGGAACTTTTAAGTCCCTGTCACATCCCTGACAGCATCACTATTTCTCTTTCCAGCTATTTGCTATAATATGGAACAGTCATATTTAGTATTTTCTGGTTTATCTGACACTAGATAACATTACATAATAGTCCTCTCATTCTCTGCCTAATGAGTATTCAAAGCCAAGAAATATTCTGAAAATTACCAATATATTAGCTACTTGGAAATAGTATGCTCTATAATATTATAAATAATTTAAAAAAAAGAAAAAATGCATTGCATCTAAATACCAGAAATGGTATTACAATTGCTTACTATAACGCAATATAATATATACAATACTTCTTGCTTACCTAGCAATGATATTATAAATTACTCTTCTGTCTCCTACCTACTTACAAAACTCTGCCTTTTTTTGCTCTATGATACCTGGCTCTTCATTACATTATGAATAATACATTGTATTCCACATTATAGGAAATGTATTTACAAATGGAGTCTAACTGCATCATCAGACGTGCAGTTCGTAACTTTGCATTTTAGAATGAGCTAAACGATTGAGAGAACTTGAAAGCAACTTCCATTATTTATGTTGCAGTCAGTCTGAATTTGACTATCCTCTAAATCTGTCGATTTGAGCCGAGTACCAGGCTTTACTGTATTATTGACTTTTAAACAGTACTGCCCATTGATTTAATTGGAGAATCCTGATTAAAAATTGATGTGACAATGTGGCCTATTGCCCTCAGTCTGCACATAAAGCTAGTACCGATGTACATCTGCAAAGTTATGGTCATTCATATTCAACTGCTGTTCAGCTGGTTCTAGTTACAATTGCAGCTCACGTTTTTAAAGACAGTACTAACAGCAATAAGCAGATACAACGACCATTTATTTCTTTTATGAGAAAGAGCGGGAAAGAGATGTTGTGAGCCATATTCACTTCTTACTAAAATATTCATACCTGTCTGAGAAAGATTTTTGATTCAAATGTCCCTCACACGAAGAGAAATTGATCATCTGCTAAGGAAAAGCCAAATTGCTTATCTCTTGGTCAACGTTGATGTGACCAAAGAAACATAGCTCAACTTGTGTAGAAGGATATGAGAACATCTGTGAAGAATGTCTAAGGCCCAGCACAAACCTTGCAAAGCACTCCCTTGTAGTTTCTTGCTGTATTTGTTGAGCATGTACTTGCAGTACACCTTTTCTTTCCTGCAGTGAAAAAGCTCCTTTAACTGAAAGGTAATATTTAAAGAAAACACCACTGTCCTGCTAATGCCCTCTAAAACAACAATTTCTACTGATTTTCTTTATGTACTTGACAAAAGATGTTACTTAAAACTGACATTAACTACTTTTTAAAATATGTCTGAGATTTGCTCTTACAGAACGAATTTGGAGTTAACTACTAGCAATAACTCAGAATGTATCTCAAATTATCATAATTGCAAATATTACAGAGGAAGAAGAATTGAGAAGACAGATTCTTTTGTCTTTAAGAATTGGTTTAACAGGTTAAGGACCCAAACTAAAACCAAAGGGAACTAGTAGAATGCAAATTTTCACGGGTTAAAGTATCACTGGTCTAGACAGCCAGAAACCTGAATAGAATACTACATATAGCCAAATGGCCCAACACAGAGTAATCAGCTAAACTTGTACAGTCTCCATATTTGTACCTTATATTCTTAACAGAAATGATTGGGAATCTGCAGAGATCCCATGTACCTGGAACCTGGCGAATGTCAGCCTGATTTTCAAGAAGAACAAGAAGGAGGACTATGGAAACTACAGGCCTATCAGTCTCACTTTAGTGTCTGGTAAAGTTATGGAGAAGATTGTTCAGGAAAGTATTGAAAAACACTTGAAAGACAACGCACTCATTGGTCACAGCCAGCATGGCTTCAGGAGAGGAAAGTCCTGCTTATCCAATCTGATTTCCTTTTGATAAGGTAACCCACGTAGCTGATCAAGGGAAGCCAGTTGATGTAATCTTTCTGGATTTCAGTAAATCTTTTGATATTGTCTCTCACAGGATCCTTCTGGACAAACTGTCCAACAGACAGCTGGATAAACACAGCATGTGGTGGGTGAGCAATTGGCTCATGGGTCGAGCACAGAGGGTAATAGTGAATAGGGTGACATCAGACTGGTGACCTATCACTAGTGGGGTTCCACAGGGCTCCATCTTAGTTACTGTGCTCTTCAACGTCTTTAACATGACTTGCATGCAGGACTAGGAGGGATACTAAGCAAGTTTGCAGATGACTCAAAATGAGGAGGAGCTGTTGATTCCCTTGAAGGCAGAGGGGCCCTGCAGAGGGACATCAGAGGACTGGGAAATCCCCAACCATATGAAGTTCAACAAGGGAAAGTGCCAGATTCTGCACCTTGGATGGGACAGCCCTGGATTTTTGTACAGACTGGGGAATGAGATGCTGGAAAGCGGTGCCACAGAAAGGCACCTGGGGGTCCTGGTCAACGGCAAGTTGAATATGAGTCAGCAGTGCCCTGGCAGCCAGGAGGGCCAACCCTGTCCTGGGGGGCATCAGGCAAAGCATCGCCAGCCGGTTGAGGGAGGGGATTGTCCCACTCTGCTCGGCACTGGTGTGGTCTCACCTTGAATATTGTGTGCAGTTTTGGGCACCACAATATAAGAAAGACATTCAGCTATTAAAGAGTGTCCAAAAGAGGGCAAGAAAGATGGTGAGGGGCTTTGAGGGGAAGCCGTATGAGGAGCAGCTGAGGTCATTTGGTCTGTTCAGCCTGAAGAAGAGGAGACTGAGGGGAGATCTCACTACAGTCTACAACTTCCTTGTGAGGCGAAGAAGAGGGGCAGACACAGATCTCCTCCCTGTGGTGACCAGTGACAGGACCCGAGGGAATGGTTGAAGTTGTGTCAGGGGAGGTTTATGCTGGTTCTTCACCCAGAGGATGGTTGGGCACTGGAACATGCTCCTGAGAGAAACGGTCACAGCACCAAGCCTAACAGAATTCAAGAAGCATTTGGATGATAGTCCCAGGCACATGATGTGGCTTCTGGGAAGGGTCCTGTGCAGGCCTAAGGGTTGGACTTGATGATCCTTGTAGGTCCATTCCAATTCAGCATATCTGTGATTCTGACATTTTACTGCATTGTAAATGTCAGAACTAGAACTTACCTCATTCATTCACTCACTCACTCTCAAGTGTTACATAATTCTCCATGCCACTGAAGGCCATAGAGACCGTATGACATAACTACAGTGTTCAATTCAGCAGAAAATATTCTGTGATACATTCTTCTTTCCCTGCGCATGTATGTTCCAGGTATACTACCTTTAAGCATAAATACATCTTGAAGCATCACAATCAAAACCTAACGCTTTGAGAATTTAATGGCAAAAGATGAACCGATTGTACACGCAATATTAATAATGAAAAACACCATATAGTTCACAAGAAATACAATGGGGTTTTTTGTGGGCCAATTCCATTTGTATAACATTCAACATTCCTGTAAATTGGAGATTTGTGCTTCCCTGAAAAGTTGTTTTAAGAAAAGCCTGCCTGCAATTCCTGAGGAATAACAAGAGAGGGCACCTAAAGCTTTCAGTATAAAGCCCAGGGAATCTGCTGGAACTTGGATTACTTTCAAACGGTATTTTAGAAATCTTCTCCCACTTTTCAGCATACTAAGCAGAAATATAAGGTCTGTCGCTATACAATAAAATATAACATGCAAAATTTATATATCTACTTTTAAAGGAAAACATTTCACTATATTCACATATCCACAAAAAATAATGTAAAGTGTAGAACAAGAAGTAAGAGCAAATATGCAATTTACGAAAATTGCAGGAAGATTCACTAGAAGTAATTGGTGTCAGGAGACAGTAAAAATGACTGAGCACCATAGCTGTGCAGACTACTTCCTAGCAGAGAAGAGTGGACTGTCTGGAGGCAGCAGAACACCATGCAATTGCAGTTAGCTCTGCTTTGGAGTCAGGCTTAAACATGAGAGGTTGTATGATGTGCTTACAGGCTTTAGCTCGTAACAGAAAGTAAATTCTAGAGGTGTATATCTTGCCCTCCCACAGAGATAGAAAAGGGCTCATTTCAGAGGAGGAATCAGGCATAGGTGCTTGAAAACAAATCTTTCTTGAATCAGATTTCAAATGTTGATATGATTCAGTAAGTGCCCTGTGAAAGTTGTGCCTTTAATGAGTTTCAGCAATTATTTTGTTAACTGTCTGTGCTACATATTTTCTTATTACATAAAAATGAGAACACTTGAATAATAAACTGGTGTAAACCATAACAAATTTTTTGAAGTGCAGGAGTTGTATTTGCAACTATGTTAAAATAACAAATATTACCAATGTACAAGAGTGTATTATACTTTTTGTAATTATATATACATTAACTACAGTAATTTGCATTTAGCAGAAATCCTCAATTGTAAGTAACTTTTCACTAACTCTAGTCTATCAGGAGACTGTAAGTGTATTCCTTTGCAGATATGTTTACTCCAGATGCAAAAATAAAAACCATTTAACTTCTTTAGTTTCCTTCCTATGCCTGCTTTATGAATAACAGAAAACAGATCTCAAACTGTAAAAATGTGAAATTTAACCCCCTATTAAATGATTGCATATTTTTTTCTGTTCTTTAGAATGTGATTGGTGGTAATGGACTGCACGACAGGGAACGCTAGAAAGAGAATAGTTTTGGACCCCTTAAATATTTTTTTTACCAAACCAGAGACATTTACCTTAAAATATCAAGCAAGAACCACAAAAAGGACATAAAGAAGAGCTGTCTGAAAGATATGTGATTAGAAAAGGGGAATAAGAGTCCAATTGCTTTTGACATTTCTAATTTCACATTTCTTGGGCATTTTTACTGGGTTTTTCTCTATAGCTTTAAGGTTTGTCTGCTGGACTCTGTTGTATGGTTTTTGTTTTATTTTTTAAAAAGTCATTCTAGAATATATAAAAATATTTCCTAAAGTTGCAGTAACAGTTTTGCTTAGTTACTTTTATAGCTCAGGTGGATTATACAGTTACATTCAGTGAAAGAAGCCTTGAGTAGAAATAGACAAATTTAAAGTAAAATATTTCTTATTATTTCTTCCAGATATATTCAGAATAAAATATCTTGTTATTACTGCTTATACAACTATTGCTCTACAAGAATTTTTGCTTTTCCTTTCAGTGCCAGTGCCCTTTGCAGGTAGGCAACTCTGGCATGCTCTGGGAATTCAAATGCCGAAAGTTGAGCTACCATGTGGTCTCCAGTCTTGACCACCTTTTCAGCTACAGGAATAAAGAGAACTTTTTCATTTGGGTTACCTGAAATCTAGATTATGCACACAGACCTAAATGGAGCAGAACAGAGGGAGGAGCGTAGGAGGGTTGCAGAGAATGTATGCCTTTCAACAGTGCCAGGAAGTGCATATATAGTGGTGCAACATGCTCAAACATATGGGCCTACATTTGGATGCATCCCTTTTGGGCACCCAAGCTGAGAGACCTAGAGAGCTGAAACTTCAGCAGACCTTGGGAACTAATGTCTGAGAATTGGGCCTTTTTATGCTCTCGCAACTCTTGCTTGTAAAAGTAGACACTAATAATCACCAAGCAGGTTTGAAAATACATGTTGGAGAATATTCTCCACTCTCCACTTAGAAACATAAACAAGGGGAAAATAGAGATTAGAGTTCTAGGTTTTCTTTGAATCTGACCCAAAACCTGAAAAGAAATACTTGCTGACTGGAACAGCTAAATCTCAAAGGTTTAATCTGACTTTGGTTTGATACGCAGCAGAGTACGGTCCTTACATGGCAAGGGACGGATCTAGAGGAATCTTTTATGCTTTTCTTTGCTAGTTTTGATTACCTCTAACAAAATGCTCAAGATGAAAACTTTTCCCCTTGCAAGCCATTGCATATGTTGATTAAACCAGTGCATAAACAACAATACAATTAACTGGAATACAGTTCTAGTAAAAGATATGTACAATCCTGAGTAGCTGTCTGAATGCCTTACTAATACAGTCACATATAATGGCTCAAATAATATAAAACTGTTCTAGATTTTTCCTCAGTGATGTGTGCTCAATATAAATTAGTTTGCTATGAAAAATAAAATGACAGCTTTGGCTAGATTCAGGGTTTCTTTTCCACAGATTCAGTTCTTTGATCAAAAACTACAGTAGATTGAAGTTTTGCTATTGTCAACATATTGTACATACACAGTGTGTTTATTTTTGTGCACTTTTAATGTATTTAACCTTAATGTCTGTTTCTTTAAAGCAAAGAAACTGTGGCTCAGCATCTTGAATTGTCAAAGCAATCTATTGCAGATTTCTTTTCACAGATGAAAAGAAGTGCCCAGATGATGAATACTATTCACAAAGGGATTGCTGTGGCAGTCATATCATGTCTCAAAGTACACATGGCTGTGTAAATAGAAACTACTGAAACTTGTACTGACATGTAAAACTTTTTCCATGGCATATGAACCATTGAGTCACCTAAGCAGATTCAGCTGGAGCTCTAACTAAAACTGCAAGTGTTTTCATTTGGGTGAGGTATTTTTTTATTTTTTTTCCGATATCATGTCATTGAATGGGCCAAAAGTGAGATATTCCTCTCCCCCCTGAGACCCTCAAGTTTAACATTAGAAGAAGTTTTGTGACAGTCTAGTAAACCTTTAATGAGAATTCTTTTTGTGACAGACAGATGTAAATGTATCCCTCTAATCCTATCCTTTCAGGATTTGTCTGCAGATGAATGTTAATAATTAGTAGTTGCGTTCTCCCTCCTCCTTCCTCCATAAAATTGTATTCTTCATAAATTCGTCTTTTTTTTTCTGTTTTCTCAAAGTACCAGCAGCCCTGACAGCCTCCCTTTGTTCTTATGTTTATAAATAATTTATAATGTAGAAATATCTCTTCTTAGTCTTAAAAAATAAACTAATGGTTGAACATAACATACTGCCAGAAGCAGATCTACCACTAGCTTTAGAAAAAAAAAAAAAGAAGGAAAAAAACCTTCATGATTAACAAAGAGAGAAGCAAGGAACATCATATGGAAATCTATTTGTCTGAGTGAATGCCGATTTTTGTTTGCAGATGCTAAATGCATCTGAGCTACCCTCATTTTATGCTCTGTTTCTTTTTCTTTTCTAGACTGCACACCTCAATTCACTCCATAAAAATGTAGCTTCTTTTAAATGTTCTGAACAAACAGAGGGCTACAACATGGACTAAGTTATCAGCATAAATATGTTTATACTGCTGTAGGTGATTCCCCCGAGGGGTATACCAGGCCTTATACTGACACTTTGTTGACAATTGCTGTACATGTTGTAGACGCACTGCTAAAGAAAGTCACGCATCTAGCCAAGACATTCAGTCTATTGTCAACTGCACATGGACCAGCTGTTGGTGTTGGGATTCTTTCACAAGCATTCTGAACACTCTACTACAGCAGTTTATATTTTGTCACGAACAGTCGCACATGCAACCTCAAACTACAAAGAACAAGCACTCAGATTAGAATTGAAATACATTGAATTTCAACACGTACTGAACACTGAGGAGTGATCCTCTTTCCAAATGTTTGTATGGCTCTATTATTGTTTTTAGGCAGCCACAGTAGAAGCAGTGACCACATAAATGACTAGATTTATTGTTAATTAAGGAAAATACAACTGAACTTGGTATTATACTGTCTAGCTAAATTGTAGCAAGGAATCTTTATTTTGCTGTAGGTTAGCATGTGTCAAAGGAAACAGCTTAAAAGTCATTATGTGACAAACTGGAAATATATTCAGGTCTTTTTTAAAATAGTCCTAGCAGGTAATTTAGATAGGGATCTCAACATTACCTCACAACGGCTGCCAGGATTTTTAACCAAAGAAGAGGTGCCATATCATGTCCTGTCTCAGAATGCTCCTTATAGTGGTGACATCAGTGAGAGGATGACTTACTATCAAAGTGCTACATGGTAGCATCCCTGTTATCAGACTCCATAATTACACTCAAGCAAGTAATTTGGGTGCTACTTTGTTTTACAAGAAGTGAGTGTAGCCCTATTTTAACATACTCTATTTTAAATTCCTCACCAGGCCCTAATCGGAGTGTCCTCTGTAGGCAACACTCAATATCCACCTACTCTTCAAGCGTATTATCAAAAGTAACTGTAATTGAATCAATAGCACCATGCAATTTAGCAATAGGAAGTGAGTGGAAAAAGAATCTTACCCGAGGTCCACATACAGTAGAAGATGGGAAATTTAGGCAGATATGCAAACTCAATGTAGAAATGGTTATAAGCTGCAGGGCTTAGCTTTGTATCTAAAGGAGCGTTGGAGCCAAGATTTGATTTTGCAAGAACCAGGCCAGCTGCCCTTTGTAAATTATTCATTCTTGCTTTTGGCTGGTTTCTGACTTTGGAGAGTGGAATGAGTTTTGGCCAGAAAGAACACTCATGCAAAACCTTTTGAAATAACTGGTTAGGGAGCTTTCTGAATAAAAATTTATTTTTATCTGCTAGCATTTAACTGTTGCTAGCATTTGCTAGCATTTAACTGTCTAACCTGGCTGTTTGTGAATAAAAGAAGATGTGATTTCTAACAGCTCAGAGACGAATCTGCTTTCACAAAAACAGCTCAGAAAGAGTGAGTTTAAATCTCTGTCAGGTGTTCAAAATCGATCTGAACCCCCTTTTTAGGAATTTGATCTTCTAATCCACTACCTTTTCTCACCTCATGCCTTTAACACCACACAACAGGATTCTGATCTCCCGTTAAAATACATTTTGTGATAGTCTGTAAATATCTGCTGAAATTGCTGCTGCTTTCAGATCTTACAGGGTGTGGTGTGAGGATTCAATGTTTTTCAGTAACTCTACATTCAGAACAGAATCCTGCTTGAAAATCCCTGGGTGCTCACATTGTAAAGAAAGCAGGAAGACAGACCTAAAATTTCAGAATTTCATCCAAAGGTAGCACGCTTGTGAGGAGACATTTGAAAGCTCAGTGCAATCTCTTAAAGGAAACCTTTCAGGTTCCCAAGGGCTGCTAAGGATCAAGAGAGAAAGAAGTGTCACGGGAAGGGAGGATGAGGTTGAAGGGAATGAAACATATGATTGGAAATAAGAGGAAAACAGAGAAGCAGGGAGGAGTATGAGACTAGTATAAAAGCATCTCAGACAAGCGTTTGACAATTGTACCTTCATCTTTTCAATACTGTATGCTAGCATGCAAATTAACCCTTAAATGCTTTTGCATTTAGCTTCAACATATCGCATCTTCATGGTGAAATGTCTGCCAAATGATGTTGATACATTACTTTTCAAACTTTCACTAAACATCTTTCATGATTATATAAAATATTGTACTTGTAACACTACTTTCTCTTGGTTAAATTATTCCCCTGATCTGGTCTGTTACACAGGTAAAAACATTTCCAAATGCATTCATAACCTCTGCTCTGTTCCACTCCAAATTTTAGCTTGAATAAACACACTGAAACCCTAATGCCTGTAAAAGAAATCAGGACCCAAACATGTACCCAAATCTCTTCTTTTTTTTTTGTTTGTTCCCCCCCCCCCCCCGATTATAAAATGGACTAATCAAAACTTTAGCTGTAACATGCCTGGGTTTTGTTGGTTTCAATACCCCGATCAAAAATTTTTCAACTGAGACCCTTTGCTGCCTATAGCGACATATCTTTATAGGACAGAAACTGTCTGACTCCTCAGCATTATTAAGAAAATACAGTATACAAAAGCTTTAAACTTTAAACCATACAGCATGATTATTATTAAATATAGATGCAGGAGATTTCAGGTGGAGACAAAGACACATGGGTAGAACTGACTTGAGGCACTTCATCAGAAAATAAGGGTGATGTGATCACAGTACTTATAGCTATGCAGCAACTGTACAATTCTACATGGCAGTTCCATCATACCCTTCACATAAAAAAAAAAAAGAAGTTTCTGAGTAAATGATGGTTGAATACACAATAAATTGTTGTGTATGACAAGACTTTTTTTATTTAATATATAAATCAGGAGCACTTATGAATTAATATCAATTAAAATAATGTATTTGCTTTCTTTAGACAGTTATGTCAGCCTCATTAAAAACGAAGTGCTAAATCTTCATTAGATTTTTCAATATTAAAATACTTCCATGAAATATAAATTAACGTTTAACTTGTTGCTGGTCATATCAAGGAAAAGGAGGGGACAAAACCATCTTGACTGAAATCCTGACCCAGTTAAATCAATGAGACTTTCATTTCTGAACTCAGTGGGGCCAAATAATTCCCTCCCTATTGACAAGAAGCAATACCTTTAAATCTGGCAGAGAAGCAGGCCTCAGGAAATATTCTGTTTCAGTCTATATTCCTGATTCATATGATGATGGTTAAAATTTTCAAAATATCCTTGGTAACATAGGAGGAACCTGTGCCTGCACAAGAGCAGAAAAGTTTAGATTCCTGGGTAGCTTCAGTGTTTTAGGAAACCTTACGGTGTGCCTAGAATTTTAACAATTCTACCTCATGAAAAGACTCAATGATGTTCTCTAGAACGATGTGAAATCTATTTTTCAGTAGATGAAATCTGCAAAGCAAGTGAGTAGTTCATATGTGAACACTGGAATTTTTATCAGAGAGCAGACTGTCACTGGTACACATCTGGAGAGATGTACCCTGTCTGATGAACACCACAGAGCATCAAGCAGTGAGAGAGGCTGTCTCACAGCTCTGTCATGAGACAGAGCTCAGCTCACTACTGAGCTGAGCTCAGTACCTGAGACAGGTCTCAGCTCACTACACAGATTGTGCAAGATTTCCCAGCAAATGTGAAATTTAGGAAGATGGATAGGAAGGGAGAGAAGCTGAACAGTTGCAATCAAGTTGAAGGAAATCACCATCATGTGCATGTTGGGTCATAGCTGTGTTCAGTGAGCACCGTCACTTTTGCAATCGCTCCAATCTTGAATCAAAGCAAACCTACCTGAAACAGGTGGAAAACTAGCCAGGAACCCTCTGAGAAATGGCCTAGCCGCCTTTTCGGTGTATTGTGTTGGCTGAAGGAGCTTGCGGGATTTTTACCTTTCCAAAAGAAAGGAGATCTTACAACTGTGCTTTATCTGACTGTAGCTTGTGTGGAACCGGGAGCGTTGCTGCTCTCCTCCCTGGGCCCCTGCATCACTAAGCCACAAGGTGGTGGTATGGTGTCACTTTTTTTTCAACAGCAAAAAGAGGTTTTGTTTAATGAGCTTGAACTCACAAGCCTGCTCATCTAGTGAACTGTGACTTTTCAAATACCAACCTATTAATGTCAAAGGCAATACTGAAGGGAACAGTTCTGTTTGATTTAAAAAATACAGACAATGTGAAGTCCACTATGCTCTAATATCTATCACCTATGGGGCTCCATTCATGCCTAATGCTTTATTCAAGCTAAGACCTAGTTTTTATATATCAGATTAATACATATCTACAGCTTTGCACCTTTCTATTTTGATTTTTTTATTATCAGGGCTCACTGGGGCCATTTTCATTCCCTTACTAAAGCATCTGCAAGCAGGTGGATTAGAGATAACTCTCATTCTGCTTTGTTTTCTCCTGACACTGTCATTAATCATTCCTTAAGCCACACTTCAACTTATAGTAATCAGGACTGGCTGTTCCCAAGCTGCACAAGAATTGCCTTTCACAATGTAATGTGAAATTGGAAGCGAATGGCTGAAGCCAGACGCTTCTTCTGCATTCCCCATCTATCTCATCATTTAGGTATTTATCCATCTCAGGCTTGTACAGGGAGCATCTCTCTCCTTCCCATGAGGACACAGATTGCAACAGAGGATCAGATTTGTTACCCAGGCTTTGGGCTTTGATTGTCCTCTTATAAGTTCGGGATTAAAGTGAAATTTCCCACAGGGCTATGAAGGATTTGCTAGCATTTAACTGTTTAACCTGGCTGTTTGTGAATGAGAATCCTGTGGTCAACTATTCCATAGAGAATATTATGGTAAGCCAGCTCTGAATGGCAGACATTTCAGTAAATTCCTGTAAAGACTGCTACAGTTGATTCCAATTAAGTTCATACCTGATAACAATTGTTTTCTTGTACACGATGAACAGTAATCTTATGATAAAAAACAATTGTCTAGTCTCTTGTGAAATACTCTTGTCAGCTTTAGAATAAATGCAGACTTTCAAAAAGTTGCAGTCGTTTATGCTTCTAGAATCACTGTGCACTAATTTGTCTTGAACTAGGTCATATCCCTCACTACATGGAAGAGCTGTATTCCTTTCTATCTTACCCAATTTTAGTAATAAGTATATGCTAATAATATCTGTAGTAGCATGGCAGCAGAATGGACAAACATTTTAAACAAACTGCACTTGATGTATTAATAAAGACAAATTGATGGTTCTGGAAAGCATGCTGTTAAATATGTAGCCAAAACAGATGTATTTTTCCTGGCATTTGATGTGATTCTTACACAAAGGGAAGTACCTATAATGTGCTATTCTCCACGAAACTGAAAGCAAGGGGGGAATTTTCAGTCCGCATTATCTATCTTTTAGTCTTAGCTTTAGAGCCATTTAAGGAAAAAGATTTTAAAACAAGTCAAAATCATTTTGTTATCTAGTTTAAAAAGACTGTATGTTCAACCACTGTATATATATTCTATTTAATGTGGATGTGTTTTTAAAATGCCTAGGAGGATAGTACTCATTTCATGTGCTTCACCAAGAGAGACATAACACCCAAGCAACTGAAGTACATAATTTAACAAAACATTTTAGCTTGCAGTGAAATCAGTTCCCTTGGAGGGAATGGACTGAATCATTAAACTCAATTTTAACCCCACTCCCTGAGAAATTTTTATATCTTATTCAAAAGTTTGCTTTTCATTTTCCCTTTTGTTGGCTAAAGATGTGCTGAATTTCCAAAATAAGCTTTCATGGGATTTAGTTTGGTGATTAAAATAAAAAATATTTTTATTTATCCTTTTAGAATAAAGAATCACAGAGACCTCAAGGGAAAGGCTCATAGATATTATCAATTACAAATCTATAAATTCTAATGCAGACTCTAATTAACAAATATAAAAGACAAATTTATTCTTTTTCTTGTTCACTCTTCAACTATTCTGCATTATGAACCTGTAGTTATGACATTGATCTTGTGCTAACCAGTGTCTCAGTGAAAAGGAATAGTGTTTGGTTGTACAATGGTACCTGTGAAAGCCTCACTGCCTGAGTGCAAATTGCTAAATATCTTTACCATCGTTCACTGTTTCTCTCATAGCATTAAATGATTACTGAAAAGGCATAAGCAATCCTTTCTATTTATTTGAAATATTCTCTAGATTCACATGAGTAATTTTCAGCTGTGTATAATGCTCCCAAAGTAACCTCTTCATTTCCATTGTTTTAGTGTGAAATCATTTCCTCGGGAGATAATTAGAGTTGCTCCATTTATTACATTAAATGATTAGCGTGCACTTGAAATGATTCAGTATATTTTCCTTTACTGCTGATGACTCTTAAATATGGGCCTACTTTTTTAATGGATAAATTAAGATTCTCTTGATACTTTGTGGCTGCCTCAGCAGCAAACGAGACAGGCTTTCTTTTCCAAATACACACACAGGTGTGTGTTGAACAATGCACATTATCTGAAGGGCTTCTATTTGCCTGAGTATGCCACCTGGCTCAGCTTAAAGATCAGTAAGTTTGAAGGTAAAATGAGGGTTTAAATGTACCAAAATTGCTACTGCTTCTGTTACATGTGTAGTTAGTTACTATTCTTAAGTGTCATGGGATTAGAATCCCAGCATCTCGGCTAAAGCATCTACTTCCTCTGAACAACCAGCATCTTCTTCCAAATGTATATAAATTATTTCTTACAGGGGCAGACTTGCACTTTAATCATATGAGTTAATCTAAATGGAGAAAAGAGTTTTTCTGTATGCTAACTAGTGAGCTATCATCTGCTCACTTATGAAAATAAATTACCCTAGAATCGGTGAAAATATATCCCAATTAATACTCCTTATTAAAACTGATTAGGTTTAATGTCAAGCTACAACAACAGCTTCAAGACTTTCTTTTAAGAATGGAAGAATCTGTAGTACTAAGCAGATTGGCTGTAGACCTGAGTTGCGACCAGGTGTTTGTATAGCCAACACTGTGACAAGGACTCCTACAGCAAATGCCAAGACTGACCTGGATGTAGTGGATATGAACAGTGACAGAGGTCAGCAGAATTAAAAGGGCTCCATTTTCCCAAGACCGTGCCGTGTCATTCCCAAAAGAAAGCCAAGGAGATATTTAACTGGATTTGAAAGCTTGGTCCATTGGAGTTAAATAACCTACAGCACTCGAACTCCATTAGTGGATGTGAAACTGATGTCATTATTAAAGGATACATTCCCTTGTGACGTGATACATCCACCTATCCCTCATTTCTCAAATTTCACCATGGTCCCAAGAATTTGTACACATGGAATCAATTTAAATTCAAATGTTTTTTAGTATTTAATATGTTATAAATACAAAGGATTAGAGATTTGAATGGCAAGGAATTTTTTAGTCTCTTGGTGAAGATTTTATTTGAGTATTTACTTTTCGAAGAGAAAATCTACGGGTTATATGAGCCCAGAGAATGAATCTCATGTTTTATCTGAAAATCCACTTTGTTATTTCAGAAAGTAAATTCACACATAGTTGAAAGAATATTCAAACCGTGACTGTACAGAACGTGAAAGAGAAGATATAATCCAAAATTAAAAAAAAAAACAGTATTGTAAACACTTTTGTGGGTGTGTAATCCAGTATTAGAAAGCATGTTCTTAGATCAGAAAATAATATTCTAGATGGAGTACTTGGTACTACAATTTTTTTTTTTATTTCTTTTATTCACTATTAAATCACACAAAAGTAATCTTTCTACTGGCCTATTTTCCATCCAGAAATCACTGCAGATATTTCTGGCATACAGAACACTCTAAGTAAAAGAATTATTTCTCCATCAATTCAGAAATATTGGTCATGTGGCATAAAAAAGAAGTAGACGTATTTTGGATACTAGATCTCACTAAATCCAGTAAACTGTGTCCTCATATGTAATGTAGCTGTAGTTTCATGCAGTACTACTTCATGAAAACAGCAATGGCATGCATGGTTTTTTAACATCACTCCATATGCCTTGAAAAAAATGCTTTTCCTCTTTCTGTTTCTTGACTGATCCCCACTTGAGTCATATTCTCACTTGTATCTAAGCAGCAACCTTGACCACAACGCGGTTCTAAGGGACAGACTTCCTAAATTTAAATTTAAAAGTCTAAGAAAGCACTTACTTTGGTTGTTCCCTGGACAAAGACAAGAGGAGTGTGGATGCCAGCTAGAACTAAGCCCAAGCAGTGAACACCCCATGTTCCTAAATGAAAATTGAGCAAACCTAGCCCTATTCAGCCAAACTTACAGCATATGAGTGAGTTCCACGAGTAAACAGTTCCAGATGTAAACGGGAAGTTTGATGAACCGGGACTCAGAGGTTGTCTATGCGCTTAATAAAGTCATAAATGTGGCATTTCTTTCTATCTCATTGACACTGCACCAGGACCATCATAACTGGAGGTGAAAGCCTACTCACCTCATTAACAGCAAATAATCCTATTTACTAGCCCCAGGACTAGTATACGATGTAGGCACATTTATACTTTAAAACTTCAGCAATATAAAAGCACACCATTAAGTAATAGCACTACTATAGGTGTATTATACAAAAAGTGCCATAATGTTGTTTGTATATGACAGGCATTTTTAGTGTAAGAATGCTGAAATTCTACACTGATGTCATTAAAGCATAAATGACACACTACCAAAAGATGGAGATACTAATGTATGATGGTTAAAACTACATTCCTTTGTAGGTTTTAGAGTATTTTTAATAGCTTCAAAGCATGTTTTTAATAGATGAAGTTATAACAATACCAACAGTAGTGGCATGAAAGGTTACAATGGATGAACACCATCTCTCTCAAACATTTATTCCATTTAAGTAAAAATACTTGATAGAGAGCATTTCTATTATTCACAAGAAATCATGGAATATAATGGTTTCTAGCACTCCTTTTGTAATAGCTTATTTAAATACTTGGGGCTGCAATTCTGATTCCCACTTTGTTCAGACTTCACAGAAATACTTCTTACAAATGATCACATTTTTATTCTTTATTGTGTTCCAAATAGCCTCTGATTTTTCAGAACCCAAGACTAAAAATTAGGTTTACAGAAGTGAAAAGTACAGTCTTGAAAAAAACCCTATACACTTTTCATAACTGAGGAACAGCAACTACAAAATCGAACAAAAAACCTATGCTATGAATAATTTTGTTTACAGAAATGCTTTAAGGAATAATTCCTGAAGCCTAAATGGAGCTTGATGGGCCTTTTCTAAACCCCTAAAATCTGAAATGACCTGAAGGTATGAGGAACACTTGACTTTGGATTTCTTTTCTTTGGAACATTTTCTTCAGTGCTCCAGCTTAGATTACACTCGTTTACACAAAATTAAGAAATCCAGTGTAGTAAGAAGTTATTAAAATTCTATTTATTAAGTTTATTTATTTTCAAAAAATGAATATAAATGAGGAAGTAAGAATAGAACTGACAAGGCTGGATATCAGTGGTTTGTAGATGCTGTTTCTAACCTTCCTCAAATTATTTAAGAGATTTAAATGTATTTATTATGATCTCAGGGTAATGTCTCGGTTGATATAAAAGAGTACAAAATCATTGGGGCCCTTAACTTACATCAGTTGAGGATAAAGATTATTTTTGGATTTTTTTCAGAATAAATCATAAAATCGTAGAACACGGGCTCAGAAGGGGATCTCAAGGATCGTCTGGTCCAGCTTTTCTTGGCAAAAGCATGGTCTAGACAATAAAATGGTGATAGTTATTTTAATTTCAGAAAAACTGGACTTTTATCTAAAGAGCAAATTAAAATGAAGATGTATAAACAAAGAAGCAAAAGAATATTTGCATTAAATCTCTGTAAATTTACACTCAAACAGTAAGACTGGAAGATGTGATATAGCGTAAATTTGTTGTGCTATCTGCAGTCAACCACATTTTGCCAAGATAAAATGGAATACTCAGGCAGAATTACTTACTTATTTCAAGAAGAATAACAAGTAGTAAATTTTAATTTTTTAATGTTAAATATTTTAAGTTAGAATAAATTAAGACAAAACCCTAAAATAGCTGGTATAAACATCACTATGCTGGATGTCAGACTATTAATAGATTCAGTACTGAAATGAACCACTTAGTTATATAAATTCATAGGGTTTTTTTCGCTATTTTTTTACAAAGCTTGTTATTTACCTGATTATAAAGATCTTTGGATCATGACAATGTGCAAATGAGGGCATAAACAATTTTCAAAGTAGGTATTAACTAAATAAGAAAGATAAGCAGCTCTATTATGGGCATACAAACTCTCTAATCTCAAAAAATTCCACATCATCTAACTTTCAACTCATTCTAAAATGGTTTAATATTATAAACTTCATATGGCAGAAGTATTATCAGACTGCAGCATGGGACTCACAGTAGTCAACAGCACTCTTTTTAATATTGTTCCCATTTGCATTTTAAATAACCAAATGGTTTTCAGGCATTTAATAGAAAAACATTTTTTTTAAATGAATACCAAGAGACATTTGTAAATAGCAGCACAAATTGCTCCTGGGCTATAAACCTGAGTGCCAAGTTTCTCTTCAGTATGAATACAGACAAGTGTTAAAAGTCTGAAAAATGGATTCCTTAATGGATATACTGGCAGACCTGTAAGTGTAATAGAGCTAGAATGTTCCACTTTAATAAAGATATCATATTTCATCTCCTAGATTACACGTAGCTTTTCTATTCTAAATAAAAAGATTAGAACTAGAAATTTTTTCCCTGCATATCACATTTAAAAATGTACAAGGGAATGTCATCCAACAATCTGTAAGCATCGAAATTATTTCCTTGAAAACAATAAAAATAATCCCTAAAGATATGGTAAATATACAGTTCCTTTATTGAACAAACAAAAATAGATTATGCATTGCTTTTTCAGAATCAAATACATTTTTTTTGACTGAAGCATGGAGACATATCTGGGGGCTTGAATCTTACCGCAGTCTCTGTGACTCTATATTTTCAGTGCATCAGTAACCTTGTATTTAACGAGATTATTTACAATCAGAGCCTTATAAGATCACACCCATTGCTGCTGGTGTGAGGGAGGGAAGGAGTCTTCTGAAATTGAATACAAATGTGATAGTTATTGTTACATTTATTGGGCTATAACCATATATCAAATGTGCTAAATTCACAGAGATAAAATAATACAATCACATCAAGACTGAAAATTTAATACTAGACAGGGACCTACAAGTTCCTTTCCATCATAGCTTGCTTTGTAGCTCATCTAAACAAACACTCTGCCACAGAATTTACTGGACAATTCTTGTCTGCTGGTTATTAAATGAAAGGGCTATTTCCTTCTGAAAGTTCTGCTAACTGCATGTAAACCTACTTGTAAACCTAATTTGTAAAACAAAATATCCATTTACTTGCTTTTACCAGAAAAAAAAAAAATTAAACACTCTCCACAGATATATAAGTGTCACGGTAGGAGGGCAGCAGGTCTAAGCATTGCTATTAATATGAAAATGCAGATTGGTCTTTGGAAGAATTTTGACAGTGGGATAAATTAGTTTAGATTTCACCTGACTGTATTATCCCCAGTTGCTATGCTAAAAATGTAGCTAAAATGTAATGCATATTGTCAGTATCAGATTAAGAACCTGACACTGGCGTGGCTGAAGTGTTTAGGCTTTTCTTTTCACAAGTACTACTTTCAGCTTTAGAGAAAGGGTTCAAGAAGTCACTGAATCTATAGATCCATTTTAGTAGAAAAGCAGACAACATGTTTGGGAGGTGGAACACGAGTTTGCTAGCTTATACCATATTTCCTTTTGGTTAACCAAATAAAAGCAAGTTTCAACTAGAGAAACAGTCTTCAGCTTGTGCCTTGCTTTCTTAGACTGAAAATAATGATCCACTTCAGCGTATATGTTTTCTAATATACTTTAACTACTTCTTCCGTACATACCCATATAACATGATTATGTTTCTGTCAAGACCTAAGTGGTGTGGATCGACAGCTATAGTAACCTGCTAGAACAAAACTAAGCGAAATTCACGCTGATGTCACTCATTGATGCCAGAAGGTGAAACAGGCCCTTGTTACTGACAAGTATACTGGGCATATTCCACACTCCATTAAAAATAACTAAGATAGAGGGGGATAGGAAAATAAGGCTTAGCTTCTTTTCGAATGCCTTGTGTACCTTCCCTAGGGAAGATCTTAAAAACATAAAGTTGGATTCAAGAGAAGCATTTATTAATATATTGCAGTGACTTTCAAATGCTTGGGGGAAGGTTTGGATCTTCCCTCTTTTGAAATGATGTGGCAGTGGAATTACACTGGCTTTACACTCATGTAACAGGCAGCAGAATGTAACACTTGGTATATAGCACAGAAGTTTATCCTGAATGGGAAAGTAAGGCTGTTGTTCTTTCCAACAGCACAATTCAATTTATAGCAACTTTTAAAATTATTATTTTATTTTTTATTTTTTATTTTTATTTTTTTAAATTGTGGCAATAGCTGAGTTTTGATCTTTATGAGTAAATTAACTACTTATATGGGACAAAAAGAAAGACAAGGAGTAACAGTACGGTAGAACCAGATAATTCCTCTTAACCAAGAGAGATTATGGTTACTTTTTCCCACAGGTGTGATTGCAGAATCTGCAAAATGATTTTGATATAGATTTCAGGGATTTTTCTTCCAATTATCTTTCTTTATACAGAATACTTTCATAGTACTTAAAAGTGGTATCCTTTATTACAAGCCTTATTACAGTAAAATCGATGGAAGCCTGAGTGATGGGTGTATTGTTGTGACACTTAAACTATTTGTAAATATTGCTCGAAGCTTTCTTACCATATTCTAGCAGGGCAACATTACAGCAAAGTATAATTTACTGCACATGATATATGCTGTATGCTTCAAAGATAATCACACTGGAAAACAGACTCATGAAAAAGAATCTGCAAGTGTGTCTCGTTTTCCAGTAAAACCTTTTTTGTCAGTCTTTGGGTTTGGTGGGTTACTCTGTGATTGTGAAACCCACAGATGTGGGCAGGAGGCAATTTTTGCTTTGCTTTAAATGCCCAGTACTAAACTGCCAGTACCTTGGTTGATGAGATTTCTCTTGGTTCTACACCTTACCCTTCCTTATGTTTTATACTGAAGCAAGCTCCTTTGACTGCAAGATTGGAGCCATGACACCAGCATGCTTTCATTACATTCTCATCCCAGATATGAAAAGAATGCATTGGTTTACAGTAATATTACACTCAGCAAGGGCTTTGTTTAGACTCACTTAAAATTCTTCTAAGAGACCTTGTAAGAGGAGCTTTAAAATTGTAAGGAAAAACTCAATGAATGGCCTTTCAGTCTGTATCAACCAGCTTGTAAAAATAATATAAACACCCCCCTACACTTTCTGAAAAATAAAATGTTCTAGCTGTCAGCCAAAATGCTAAGGGCTAACAACAGCAACAACAAAAATATTTATACTGCCCTTGCTCTCTTTCATAATCACTTCCAATTTATAGTTTATGGAAGATGTTTTATACATTTTACATTGTGATCGTACAGTGATCTGTACTTAATAACGAACAAGGAGTTTGACTACTATCTGGCTGTTTAGTAAAGCCTTTACTTTTTTCATGTATAATGAAGCTTTTATATTTTTATTATAGCAATAAAGTATGATTTTGTGATGTTTACTGCAAAAGAAGGTTGGCCACACCACAGGTAAATGTAACACGTTTCCATTGACATCATGCTAGTGACGAATATATGTCATGACTTTAGTTCTCAAACTCCATACATTTTGAGGAAGTTCCAAGAGTTGATCAAATCTGGATTGCCTTACTTATACCAAGGAATGAATCGAAACATCTAAGTAACTATCTACATATAACACTCCCCAAACCTATTTAAAGTACATCCATGTGTATTTTTTCTCATTTCTGAGTTTCAGTTTAGATATTTGTCAACAAATACCATAATTTTGGGGAGGAGGTCAATTTTTGGGCTTTTTATTTCACATAAAATATCTGACTGGAATTATGGAGATTTTCACCAAAAGGTGGACTGGAAGATTTAACTTACTCTTAATAGACTTGGTATTCTTGTTTTCTACTTCTGAAAATTTATACCTTACTTTCTTTTTTTTTAATCAAACACTTGCGCTAACAGGGAACAGAGTATTTTAGAAATAATACTGTGACTCTGCAGAAATGTTCAGATTAGAGTGATTCTTGGGGGGTGGGGGGAGGGGAAGGAAACAAAGGCATCTGAAATGAGTGTAAAGATGCAAGCAGGTGAGAATTTAGCTCAGCCCATTATGATGCTAAATTACGGCCATGCCTTGCCTTCCCTGAAGACAATTAAGTTGTAATCTTTCATCATCATATCATTTTACAATCATAGAACAGTTTGCATTTCTTCCTACTTTAAAAAATAGATCCTAGGTTGTTGTAATTATATGGATACACCGCCCAAGGTATTACAATCCCTTTTCCAAATAAAACCTTTCACTTTGACAGTGCTCTGCGTTCTGACAGGCACCTTGCTACATACAGGAAATACAAAGTAAAACCTGTGTGCAGAATCTTGCATGTGCCTTGTACAGCATGTGTGTTAAACTAAGTGACAGTATGGAAGAGGATAACTGAAGCAGCTACTTCACACGGGACCCCTATGAATATTCATTTTGCAGCAGTCAGTCCTGTTAGGCTGCTACACTACATTTCAAAGTAGTTATCAATAAATGTACTATAAATAAATAAACTACACATTTTTATTCTCATTGAATATTCTAGTTGATTCAAGCAAATTAGTTACAGTGTGTGAAAACTCCCACCAGGAAAGGACGTTTAACTGTTTTTTTATTACAGTTTTACTAAATCTAGAAACATTTCTCACACTGATGATTTACCAGAACTTCAATTTACCTCTGAATTTTATACATGCAAATTAAAAGGGACAGCAGGGTTCTACTTTTAGAATTTTAGCACCATTAAATACCAACTAAAATTACTACACTTGCAGAAAAGGAGAATAAAAACATAGCAAACTCCTACTCTTAAATTCTGCTATATAGTCAGAAAAGTAAATAAATACTCTAAAACATGGAAGTGTTTTCAATGAAAAATAATATTTACATTAGGAATGTAATCACATTTTCCCTCCAGTGAAATAAGGAAACTTGAATAGAGATCAGATATAGTATAAATATCCTTTAAAAACTCACCTCAGATAACACAGATTTCTACAAAATAAGTTAATAGATTTTTCCCGACCTTAATATTTGTGATTCTGAATGTGAAAGCTGTAAACTGATGAATGAGAAACTCTGAAGGTTTCATTTTATGAGTTTGAGTTTTACTTATGAGTTTTATATCTGAATGCATGAAAAGAACGTTATTAATATGGGATGCATATTTTTATAAAGTACAAACTGTGTGCTGTCTTAATTTTCAGCTTAAATTTACAGACATGCTACATGGCAACAGTATTAAAGCAAAAAAGAAGGGATACATTTTCCTAGTCAATAAAAAGCCATGGAAGTTGCATGGGGTAGAGTCTCTAGGAAATCCACTCTTTCTTTGAAAAAATGTCATTGGTGAGATAGAAGATTGGCACCACAATGAGCAAAATATAGTGAGGGCTGATACGGACTGTCAGCTAGAATTTGGGTTAAGACACTGACTTTTGTCTGCACGATGCCTATCTTCCAAAGAAGATGGAAGATTGAAAACTGAAAGTTTCCTCTCTCTGGTTAATGTGGTCTATACAAGTGAATAATGTATAAGAAGATGTTCCCTTGATAATGTCACAATTATTCATTGTACAGCCATAAACTCAAATATTCACATTAACAGCTAGGTATTATTTTTCTTCTATGAAATTAAGTGAGTGGCATCAGTGGTCATAAATGAGAGTATTCATCAAAGGCATAGGCCATGGCAGAGGATTAAGTGAATGCTGATGAAGTGTCCAGATTCCCATAACTTGGAATGGGCTGCATTCAGCATTCCTTTATTATCCATCTGCCACATAACAAAAAGTCTCATATATTTAATGCAGGTTTGCCCTCAGCCACGTAATAGGATTAGGAATAATTTCTACAAATTTACAAAAACAAATCACATGGGAAGGCTTAGAATTTGCTAATAATTTCTCCATAGCTGGGAGATCAAAGGGATGTAAGAGTCCAGAGCCAGGCGGTAGTTTGACCCTGGCCAAGCTTTTTTAATGAAAGGGTTAATCTTCTCAGAGGTGACCATAGAGGAGCAAATAGTGTGACCAAAGGCAGATTCAGGCCTCCAAAAATAGGAAGAAAATTGTCTGGAAAGTATGACAGCAAGAAAACATGTACAGAACAACAGTACATTTTCTGTCTGGAAAAATAAAATAAAACAGCAAACCACAATGAATTGTTTTTAAGCAAAGTGTGACTGGCAGGAGAGGGGGGTGGTGTTGTAGGGGGAGGAATACCATGTGGAGGAGAAGCAGCTTGCAGGGTGGACCAGAAATATTCCTGTTTCTTTCTGAATAATAAAGAAAAGGCTGAATGCCTTCAATCAAAACACTCTCTATTGTCCTCAGGTGAAAACTGTCTTCTGCAAACATGTGTCAAAGCTTAGGCTGGTTGGTTGTTTTTGCCATATGCTTGTCCTGTTGGTCTTTTTTTCAGAGGAAATGCAGTGTAAACACACACACTGCCTCATAGGTGAGTTTTTGGGAGGACCTGAACAAGTTGTCCAGTGAAGCTTTTTCAAAAATGTCCTTGGTTTGCTGCAACTCATATTTAAAAACTTTGGCTTCCTTGAAGGCAATTTATCTCTCAAATCAAGTCAAGTAGCCATGTAATAAAAGAAAGGGGAATTAAAACAAAAAGAAAAAAGGAAAGGAAATGAAGGTATAGGGGTGTGTGGCTGCCTATGTCTGTTTGTGGGTTGTTTTTTCTTGTTTGTTTTTTGTTTGTTCATTTGGGGTTTGTTTGTTTTGTTTTTGTGGATTTTTGTTTGTTTGTTGTTGTTGTTGTTTTTGTTTGGTTTGTTTGGTTTGGTTTCCCCCCCTCCCCCCTTAACAATCGCTAAGCCTGTCTAAAAATTTTCACCTTCTTGAATTTCCTTTCCCACTCAATAAACTGCAAAGGAAGAATGTTAACATCAACTATAGGTGACAGGTGATCATTTTCACTTTTGGTCCCTGACCTGTTTTAGCAAGTTTGAATGTAATGCTCCTTCTCTGTGGTTTTCTCTACCTACTGGACTACCCATCAAATAGCAGATCAAATAGTCTGATTGCAAGTAAATTACTGAATTTGTTAGAGCTGCACAAAAGCCCAAGCAGACATATGAGCCTAAGTGAAGGTGTTATTTCTTGTGTTTCTCTTCGTGAAAGAGAATTTTAGACCAAAAGTTTACTTCAGTCTCAAGAGTAACTTCGTATGAATCTATGTAACTTCATATGAACCTATCACATTCTTGCATTAAATAAGAAAGGAGGAGTAGTGACAACAGGGAAATAATGAGAAGATAATTCCCAGGAAAGAATGAAACATTTCAAGACAGAATATCTGTGTTTGAACATGGGGATTGCTGTGTACAGAAAAACCCCTGAAAACTGAGTAACTTTGAAAAGGGTCAGATTGATATCCCTGGTGAGAAAACTTGCTTTCACATGTCACTGACAGAGACTCCTATCAAGGTGGTTAGAAATAGAGGAAGGACTTTCAGGTATTATTAGACAGTTCATCTCTTTCCAGTTCTGTGTCACAAGATTTTCAAGAAAGATTCCAATGAATATCTAAAATTGATGTGACTTTCATGAAGAAAGTAACATTTGTTTGGCAGTGTAAACTGGACAGAGGTCACCAGATTTATTTCACACAGCTTACCAGGAAGCCAACAGTTTATAATAACTTGTAACTGGTATTGCTACCAGTATGGACTGAACTTAAACATGCTGTAGATATGAGACTGTAAATTCTTTTCTCCAGTTATTCTCACATTCTCTCTTTATTTAATATAGATCATGGTTCATTCCAACTCCCACATTTTAGGTCATTCCAATTAGGATGTTGAAATCCAGACTGATTTTTTTTTCAGGCACAGCAGTGCAACTCAGTCTTCTCATATAAAATGAGTTTTGATATTTTCCCAGTGTGTAGAGGTATAAGTATCTTGTAAATAACTTTCAAGCAGGGCTTGAGGTTAATGTTTTGTGTCCCACAGTCTCAAGCTGTGATGATCATAACCAAAAAATAACAACCACTTTCATCCATCACAGGTCAGAAACAGGAAATGCTCAACAATTCCTGTTTCTTTAGTGACAACGCAGATCTATTGACTCCTGTACACATCAGAGAAGCAAAAGTTTTAACTAATGACATCTACCTTTAGGAGGTCCTTAGACCATGTTTAGACTAAAATCTCTAGCAGTTAAACAAATTTTAGGCATCTAGCATAGCAGGCTGTTGGCTGGCTGTTGATATTGCACTGTTACTGCAAAGACATGGGGTCTTACTCTGAAACTCCCTTGGAAGTTATAAGTTGGGTATCCTTAGCTAACTCTCTTCTGTTGGCTGAGGTTGTCAGCTACCTAAATGAGGTAGCCAGGACAACTACCAAAACTCGAGCTGTGTGAGAGGACTCAGATTTTAGACCACCAGTAAGAATTACATCACTAGTAAGACTCCAGACTGTGTCCTACTTCACCTTACCAAGTAGCGATGATGTGACAGTGCTCTTTACTGACAAACAGCACAAATGCAAGAATAGCCCTGTTCTACTCCACAGACATGTTGCCTATGAATATGCTGGTAATTTGAGCCATAAATTAGTTTTACCATAGTTTTATAAAAACAACACAGTGACTGGAAATTGAACAATATATTCTTTTGTTGCATTTTCACATTACAGGAAATACAGTCATAAGACAAACTTGGATCTGATACAATTTTCAAACCTCTATTACTTTTATGACCATTTTAACATAGAAAAGCATTTTTAATACCATGCAATATTAACCTGATAAGCTGTTTGAAGCAGAAATGCAGACATATAATGTAGCTCAAACCACACTGCTGAGATTCAGCATCTGATTAGAGTTCTTGGTTACAGCCTTTTCCCAGCTGCATCTGGAAACCAGTTTTGCCTTTCACCGTCTTAAGTAGCTGCTCATTTAATGGTCACTAAGGCTGACCTTTACGTGTCACGGTGCCATTCAGTGGGATAAAGAACGAGATGCCTTTTTAGGAAATCATACTATGTGTTTACAAGCAGCTTCTTGACCTTAACCAAATGAGTTGGGGAGCAGCAGATAGCAATCTATTGTGCTTCTAACCGTTCTTCATGCCAGACCTTTGAGCACCATACTGCCCTAAAATGTAAGGTCATATTTCTGCCTTACACATAAGGAATAATAGAGATGTTAATGGATGTTCAGAAATACATGGTGACCCTGTTACAAATCAGGACTGTATCCTTCCCTCATGCAATGGGACAGAAAAGATTTGTTAGCTTCCTTTCCATGAGTTCATATACCAACTGGTAATACTTTCCTCTTGCTCATTTCAATTCACAAATGATCTTGCCTGCATTTCTTATTGTCTGCTTCAAGGAAGGGAAGAGCCCTAACACTGCATATAAACTAATGGTTGGTCAGTTGAGAATTCAGTACTTTCATTGCATGTTGGAAATGAACATGAGGAATAATGCAGTCGTCCTCAATATAACTTGGTTGCATTGCTAAGTGAATGGGAGATACAAATACCAAGAAGTACCCTTCAGCATCAGTATCCAAAAGCACAGTAGACCAATCCTTTTGTACCTTGGAATTTTTTCTCCATGTATTTTCCTGTGAAGATTACTGAGATATCTATTAAATAACTTCAGAATAAACATCACCATCTGCCACATTACCACCAAGGCCCTACAATATTTTTACTTAACTCACGGACATCACAGATACATAGGAAAAAAATAAGGGTAAAGAAAATCAATTTGAAAAAAAATGTCTGGAGACATCTCTCAAGAAAAGTCATGTGAGAACCAACCAAACTTATAAGTGATAGATAGGCAGTTTTAAGACACGTAATTGATGTAGTGAGGATGAAAACAAGTAAGAATATTTAATCATAATTTCATTACCATTGTATCATGATTACATTCCCAGAGCCTTGATACTATATGCAACAGCAACAAGTTTACCACACATAAAATCCAGATGTTATAGAGAAGTGTTCATGGAAGGAACAAGCATTTAATCTTCAGGTTGCTAAATCCAGACTTGAGGTCCTCAGAAGTCGTTAAGATCTGGCAGGTGTCTCAGCCTATGGGCTACAGGACAAAAATTCATGTAATGAGCTTAGAGAAAAATTGAGTAGTCCAGCTCTTCTTAAGATATTCGCTGATCAGAGAGCTATGGTTTCTTCATATGTCAATCATAAGTCAAAAACATAGTTCTAACTTTAAAAATAAAGAACAACTAATTTCAAAGAAAAACTTTGTCTGAGACTTACTGTTCAGTTATGGACACTTAACTCTAAATCTTAGTGAGACTCCTAATCCCATCTAATACTATCAATTGGTTTAAGAAATAACACTACATCTTTCTAGAAATTCTGTTTTATCATCTAAATAGCTTGTACTTCTTTAAGGTACAAGTAGAAATGGAGATACAAAACTAGTACAAGGTTAACAGGACAAAAAAACAGGAATAGCACCTAGTAATCAATGACATTACCTTCAGGTCATTTTTAGCAAAGGAGCAGGATTCCCCTCTGCCCAATATTAGATATCAGTGCTTTTCCATACAGCCATTAACTTTGCAATCATGCCAAACAGCAATGAAATTCATGTGTCAGTGTATGCTCACAATTCCCGTTCATTAGCTTTAGCCAATAAAGTCCTGAAAGCATTTCTTCCTGTTAGTAATAGTACAGGTCCAGTTTTGAATTCTCAGTTTAATCCTATTAGTCCAATTTAATTTACTCAAAATCAGCCCCTTTTTAACAGTTTTCAGACTGAATAATACTGAACAAAACTACAAAACAGAAGCTTTTCTCTGTTGGAGAAGTTTGACAGCGGAGTGATCATTGACTAATACTACTGTGAACTTTACTATTCCTATTTTACTATGACATTTTGCATAAAGTGGAAACCATCCACATCACACAAATATGGTGCAATATAACACTTCATTAATTGCACAAACTACAGTCCCATAGTGTTTCACTGCACAAGGCTGCGTTTTCTGGTCATCTGCTTGGGAAGGCCGAGAGCTTCCAAAAGCATGTTCGATAGAAAAATATAAGCAATGCATAAAATGCATAAAATACTGCCTATCCAGCAACTCTAGGTCGTCTTCTGTAAAACTGGATACCTTAAAGTAGCTCATGGGCATGCCTTAAGTGAAAATTGCTAGCTACCACATGAGTCCAGTCTCCATCTTCCTGGTTAATGGAGCAACTGTAACAGATGCACGTGCAGTGTTCTAACCGCTAATGAGTCAGCCAGACCTATTATAAACTTACCCTGTATTGTGTTGGGGTGGTTTTGCCTGGTGCTTCCTGTTGCTGGTATGTGGGGAAGAGCAATGGAGGCTGGATTTCCATGGTACCAAGAGATGAAGGATTCACTAGTTTTATCCCTGTGTTATACAAGAACAACCATGGCACTTTTGGCGATAAGCTGTCCCTGGAAGTAATACAGAGTCTTCCACGTAGTATCACACCTGATACAATAAACTCTTGCAAACTAAGTCAAATCTGCAATTCTAACACTATCTGCAAGATAGATAATCCCAGTACTGTTAATTAAGAGTTAATAATACTGAAAGCCTTTAGGAGGCTTCACACATTCACATTGGATTTTAAAACCACCAAAATGCCTTAGGAACATAAGCCTCACTGATCATTCAGCTCCCTGTTTTTGTAGCAGTTTTTGACTGCTGTGTGCGGGCGTTTCAGATCAAACCCCTACTGTTATGTCAGAAAAGAAAGCACTGACATCAGTGCGACATGAGAAGAGAATATTACAGCAGAGATGAGTGTACTGCTTCTCCTCTGATATCAAACTTACACTAGCTTTGTACTGACTACACTGAAGTTCCTCCAGTTTCACACCAATATTAGTAATACAATGATATGAAACCACAAAACCAATGCAATTTGGGGGGGTAGATGTAGGTGGGTGGAAATAACATGAAGGAAAAATATTTCAATTTGAAGGCAACACTAGACTCTGCATTTTTATCTCACAAGTGGCTTAAGCATGGCTAGTTGTCCATTTCTTTGATAGCTAGTTACTTAGGTCCCCTCATAGCTGACAACTGCACTGCAGTTTTTGCACAAACTCTGAAATCCTAGTGACATTTCAGCCATTCTAGTAAATTCACATTTTTGATAATAAATAATGTACCCCTATAAAGTCACCTGAACACCCTGAGAGAATTATAGCCTTTATTATGTACAATTGGGGGTATATTAATCCTTACATAGAAAGATTTTTTTAGTGACCTGTCGGAAAGTTAGATAAATTATCAGAAATAGCCAAGTAAAATTACACTAAATGTCCTTCAGTAGAACCATTGAAATGCCCTCTGCAAAATATGGGATTGTTTAGATAGAGGAAGAGAATCCAGGGACAGACATGATCATTTTTTGTGGCATAGCTCTGAGGCTGATTGCTTGAGTCAAGTGACCAATCTGGGAACTGTGAACCTCTGGTCAGTCATTTTTTTGCTATTACTGGTGGCTGTTTTAACCTACTCACCTATTAATCTACCATGAATTTTCACTTGATTTATGGTACTTTCTTTATAAGTAACATTTGGTAGAATGGTACCTTTGCTCATTCAAAACAAGTCCTTTGCCTAAATCCATCAGAATACATGGATAATGGCTTCCGAGTAACAGAAATAAAAGAGGAGGAGGGAAGGAAGCTCATTTAACACAAATATTGCAATATAATTGAAGTTATATTAAAAAAATTAAATTACTTTTGTGAACTTGTTTAAAAGGGTCAGAAATGTGTTTGAGCTGTACAAGATTAACCTTTACACGTTTGGGAAAATGCAGACTTCAACAGCATTCCTTTGCAGTGGTTACACTTGCTAAAAGTTTAAAACAGTAATTTTTTCCCAAGAAAGGTCATCTTGAGCTAAAATGTCAAATAAATTATTTAGATTACTGAATTAGAAAAGTGAGGATCTGACAGGCTGAATTTTTTATGCACATTAGCCACAGTCAGGGTCTCTATATGCTCTTTCTATTAAGTGCACCTCCTCTTCCCTTATTAAGAATTTCTCCATTTTTTCCAATATATTCTTCTTAAGATGTATATTTGCATCTAAATAGCTGGTCCAATTTGCTTCTTCCTTGTACAAAACAGGAAGCACTTTATTTGACTATTGTTAAGCATTTTTCCAGTATAAAACAGATGTAAGAAAGAGAATCTTGCCACTAGTTTGTAGGGTAAATTAGGTGTCCAAAAATTAATCTTCAGAGCCTCCATGTAACTATTAAATCCTAGTTTCTAGCAGAAGAAATATTTTAAGGACAAGGAATATTTGGAAGGATGGAAAATTAAAAGATTGAAATGGAAAGGGAATAACTTTTAAATAGGTACTATTCTCACAGTTATATCCTAGAGTTTTTGTAGGGCAAAATATAGCTGTAAGGTAATTAATAGAAAGCTGAAGACAGTTGTCTTCATATGTAGTTGCTCACACACAGGTTTATCCTACAGGTTCACACCTGTATTTCCCATTCTTCCTAACATGCATGAATATTACTTATACTTTTTGAGGCAGCATAAAAGCTCTGACCAAACATGGTGCCATACAATTCAGTCAAATGAAAACAATAGTAAAACTTTCCACTTAATTTTCCAAAACCAATATTTGCTCAGCACTGTAGAGGTCACTCTATAAAACAATTCTACATCGTTGATAAGCTCCTCCTAATCTGACTTCTGCTGTGATTTTTTTTCCCTACAGTCTATGTGCGCAGTGGATCAAATCAAGTTCTCAACTTGCCAGCAAAAATAGCCTCCCTCCATCATTTCAAAGTGCAGCACATAAGGTGCCTAACCTCACTCCTTGCTTTGTTAACATCCAAATACTCCTCAGTGGTAAAGTCTCACATTTTGTTTCCTTGTAAGCCTTGTAGTGCATGCAGGTATGTATGTAATTGTAGTGTAAATGTAGAGGCAGTGCAGCTGCATGGGAACCCACGAGGCAATGGGCCTCAACAGTGATCTACTCAGGAGTCTCATCTCATTCCTTTCCTAGGTCCCGGGCACGCCTTGCCTCACTGCATATGGAAGAACACTAGCAGAGCATAGCTGTGCATCCTGGAAAGAACTGAGAGAACAATGCTCATGCCAGGGTAAATCAGAAGTACAGGTAATGTAAGTATGAGTAATTTTGTCATGTACAATTGCACGTAGTAAAATACCTTTAAGTAACATGACAGCAGGAGGAGCTGCCCTCATGCACTTATGACTTACATACTTTTATATTTTTGAACAACTGAGAGTTTTGTGTTTATTTTGCTTAAAAAACACCTGGCATGTGCAGGACTAGCTTCCTATCACCCTAACCTGAGAATGACCTGTTTAAACTTTCTGTCTTGAAATGGCATCAAAAGTACTTAGTCATTTGTGCATCACTGAGAAGAGGGATTTAGTGATAAGACAACCATAGACCTTACTCCTTGGTGATTCCTTCTTTGACAGGGTAAATCCCACAGAAAAACAGTGCTAATAGAGCATGACGTTTTGAAGAATAGAGCCCTAAGTGTTGGAATTTCTGTTGTCAAGACAGGTATTATGCTGCGATAAAAAAAAAAAAAGAAATATTAAAAGAATTATGGAAAGCTCTATGGAATTAAATTTTTTACTGCTGCATTACTGTAAAGGCCACTAGTATCTCTCCAACTCAGGAGTCTTTCATCTTTTCTGCTATGATTTCTTCTTTCCTGGACTTGATCATAATTTACCTTTGTCAGGTCAACAAAGCAGAATTTTTAATTTGTTATATAGTCTAAAATACTCAAGGTTCCTTTAAAGGTCTAAATTTAGGCAGAAACCATTTCTTTTTGAAAATGTTTGCACACTCTACTCACCTCCGATTGCAGTATTCGCAATATGAGGTAAAACACACTAAGGAAAAGTGGAAATAATATATTGGATCTTAACTTCAATTTGTGTATTAACAAACAAAAGAGTTTTTAAAGAGTTCTTAAGAAGGTAGGGCAAGCTGGAAAGTTGAATCTTGAAAATATGAGATAAACCAGTAAATAACCTTCTCAAGGATTTTCACAAGCAGCTTGTACAGATCTTGGCATCATAGCTTTTGATCATCTTCGTTCTGTGAAATACTCATGATTTGTAGAGTTTAATTTTTCAGCTGCTTCCTAAGGTGAAATTATTTCGGACCATGACTATTAGCAAAATCAAAATACTGTTTTTTAATTGCCTTCCCTCCCCCCCCCTTCATTCATAATGATTATGGATATGCTCTGATCTACAGTATTTGAGAACATTTCTTCTCTTCCACCTCTCAGTGATTTATGTGCTTTTTGATGCTAACATTGTTGGACTAAATTGATTCTGCAAACAGAAGTCATACTGATATAAGCCCTCTTATAGAAGCGTATTTTGCCCTATATTACAGCGCAGTGCAACGTTGGTAAAGCATTTCAGTAGTTGTTTCCAGCAGAAGCTTTATGTCCAAAGGGTGTCTCAGTTTCGTCTGTTTAAGAAGGCTGCTTCTAAAGAGACTGCATAGACCAAATTGCCCTCTGATTAATTGACTTACTAAGGTGATAATTTTTGCTCTAAGGAAAAAATCTGCCTAAAAGAACTGACTTGATAGATTGCTATTTTATTTTGTTTCAACAATTTAGATTAAACTAGTACCAAAGTTCTGTGCATCAGTCCTCTAAATTCCTTTTCAAGTTAACACTGAAAAGAAAATCCATCCATCCATATATATGTAAATATGCAAAGCCAGCTGCCAAACACTGACATTATCCACGGGTTCCTGTGGGTTTGCCATAGAAATGAATGGGAAACTCTTCTAATATTGCCAGGCTTGTATGATATTTTTGCAATAGGTAAGAGAAAGCAGCATCATTCCAGAAAAAAAGGAAAAGCATTTACCAATTGAAACACGGGCAGATGCCACTGATAGCAGATGGTTTTAAAACTCGCATTTTAAGACAGCAGCTGCCTTACTGTGTTGCATTTAAAAGGGCTACCCTTGGTTAGAATATTGGATTAAATGCTTTTGTAAGAAGGCAGCTTTAACAACAAAAAAAGCAAAAAATACTGGACAGATGTAAAATCAGATATTGCTTCTACTACATCCCTTCCAAGGCTTTATTTATCAAAACTATAGAAAGACAATTTGTGTCAAAGTTTGTAGAAAGAGGAGAGACATACTTGCTCTGAATATTTTTAGGTGGTAAATCCATATGACTCCACAATGCTGTCTTAATTCAAGGACATTCTAGGTCTGTTAGAAGAAAAAAGATGGGCATATTAAGAAGGAAGTCCTCACTGAAGCCTTGTCCAGTCATATAAAAAAGAGGAGGAATACAATATCTTTCCTGGGATGAAATAATCCCATCCAACAGTATGTGTTGCAGACTGACGAGCAGTGCAGCAGCTCTGCAGTCTGGGGGGTCTGGTGGACAGCAACGTGGACCTGAAAAAGGAACAATATCCTTGAGGAGATGCCACTAACCACTGGCAGGTTTTCATTGGCAAGAATGCGGGCAGCAGCCCAAAGGGAAATGATAATTCCCTTGTGCCTGTCATCTGGGAGACTGAACCCTGAGTGCAGTGTCCTGTTCTGTTCCCTTGCGAGTGAGAATCTGGAGAAATTCAAGTGGAGTGGTACCAAGATAGATATGAGACTGGAATACATGATCTGTCTACACATACATATGATTGTATAGATGTATAAAAAGGCTGAAGGAACTTTGTTCAGCTTGAAGGCAAGAGGCTGACAGGGTTTCCTTTGCAGTCTGTTCTACCAAATGGGCTGCTACTGGAGAAAAGGGAGCAAAACTCTTCTCAGAGGAAAGAGGTATGCATGGATAGATAAATCATAGCAACTGGAAGCAGCAGCAAGAGGAATTCATACTGGATATTAGGGGAAAATAAAATAAACCCTCAGTGTGAGAAATTAAGCACTAGACCAGGTCGTATAGAGAGGCTAAGCAACTCCCGTCCTTGGGGATGTTCAAAACCTGATCACAAAAGGCCCTGAACAGTCTCATCTAACTTTGAAGTTAGCCCTTCTATGAGTAAGAGGGCAGACTAGGTGACTCAGAAATCCCTTCTAGACAGGTTTAAGACTCAAGATTGACTCTATTTCTCAAGACTGAGAAATATTATGTTTGCTGACCTCATGATTAAGAGTCTAGTGACTAGAGTGGCTGGGAGAATTGTATGATCCTCTGAAACCAAAACTGCTTTCCTTAATCACAGCATGGAATTGACTTTCCAGATCAGAAGGAGTTACCATCTTTAAATACTCAGATATTCAGTATACCAGGTGATGATTTTAACCTTTCTCTGGACCTTCTGTTTTTCACTTGCCTTCTGTCTTTGTCTGATTTTTTCCCCGTTCCTTTTCTTTTGAAGTAGTCTAAAAAAATTTTCACTGGATCACAAGACAGAATTCCTACATACTTGATTTTGACATATGTTTATCATGAAGTACGGTTAATAAACATAATAAATCTTGGACTCAGACAGACAGCTTTGGTTATTCCAAACAAATATGTCACATAGTTTCAGCAAGACCCTGTAGAAAAATATGCAGAGAAAATACTGGGATTAGAGTTTCTGAATCATCAGAAGTAGAAATAATTGTTTAAGCATAAGTGCAATAAATTTAAAAAGTGTTTCAGTGTTGTCCTAAATAACAATAAAATTTCAATGAAAAAAACAGTACTGAGTTGGCACTCCTATTGCAGTTCAGAACATTTTCTTCATTTAACACTTGTACTCTACTGTATTTTTTAAATGAAATTTTTTGAAATCTTCACTCAGAAACCTATTTTTTTTAAGCTTAGTTGTGTATGTCAGAATGCTTTATGTTGTATTCTGTGTGGTCAGATTATCCAAATACCTGTAGATCAGCAAGAAAAGTCGATGCCTATTCAGCTTTTTATGTCAACATTTTTGTACCTAGAAATGCATGTCATTTAGCCAAAGAAAAATAATTTTTATGGAGATTTGCTTGTTGTCCTCATAGGCTACTAAAAAAATTAAAATACATAAAGCATCTGGCTTTGGTTTCTAAGGATTTGGCACGGTGTTCAGTCAACAACTTGCTTTCTGATCTGTATTTTTCAGCAGAGAATGGACCTTATTTGAAGAATATCTCAACCATATTTTAGTAAAATGCTCATGTGCATTGATGCAGGCATATTTAACATATGATAGAGACAAATGTTCCTGAAGTCTGAAAAAATCCCTGTAGTCCTTTTGAACTTTGCTCTGGAGATCAGAATTTTGTGTCCATTTTTGTCTCTGTTTTTTGGTTACAATTATAATCATATAATTAAATCACTACCTAGATAGATATGCTGTAAGTGAACATATACCTTAAATTTTTCTGTTAAATGGTTAGTACATTTCTGAACACAGACGTGAGTCCCTAATGTCCAGTTAGCTGTATAAACCTCTTACACAGCTTGGCTGGCATATGATTTGAACAATGGACTTTGAATTGTACATAATTCTTTTTTTTCCCCCCAAGGCTAATTAAAATCAATTCCATGCCATTTCTCTGCTGTTAGAAAAGATGCCACAGGTAGATGTTTCAATCATTAGCAATATGGTGCTGCTGGATTAAAAACAAATTTCCAAATAACATAGCAATGACAGTTAGTCTATGATAATCCATGCAACTGTTAATGAATGAAACCTGTTCTGACTCTATACGTGAATATTTGTTGATGCCATCTGAAAATAGAGATGTCAAAACCAAGTAATTTTATATTTTAAAGAGATGTTCATTGATTTTAGCTATGCAAATTTAATAATTTTCTGAATGTCACAGATGATTCTGATTTTAAAAATATGGGATTTCATAATTACTAAAAATATGAAGTATTTCAGAATTTAGTTCTAGAGGTAAAATACTCTCATTCACTCTGGTTACATCTAGAGACCTAGAGACTCAGCTAGAAGCCAAAATCTAATCTTCATCAAAGGTAAACAAGTTTTGTCACTGATATAGCTGAAGTGAGGATTTTACTTCAGAAGTTCGAGAAACAGTGATGTAAATGAAAACAAGAAATAAGATTTTAGTAGGTATTTTGGAGAGGAGAAGCATGATAAGTAGAAAACGGTATTTGCAATAGAACAAGAGTCAGTGCAGCACAGATATCACAGCCTAAACTCCCTTTCCCTTTCTGTCTTTTTTTCACAGTAGGGTTGCTGTTTGCCTAGCCTTTGAGAAGGGGCTATCATTACCTTTCATGTGAAATTATTGTAGTTAGAAGCACACAGTTGAAACAGAATCTTATTATTTCTGAGTTAAACAACTGTAAATGTAATTGATGTATGCATAGAAGTAAAAGTTCTTGTTCTGATTGATTTGGCACAAGAACTTGCACCTGAGTCCCTTACTTCTCAGATTACTGAATTACTGGTTATTATGGTTGTTGCATCTTATCCCCATCTATGGCACAAAAGAAACCTTCCCAATCAAATAGTAATGAAACCTAATGGATTCCCATCAGCTCTACCTCAGAGATGAACATAGAAATATTGCTTTGAGCTATGGAGGAGGCAAAAATCCAGCTGGAAATCAGTGTTTTTCATCAAAAAGTGTTTTGCATTAAAAAGAAAAAATATTATCAGATGATTAATAAGTAACTCTTTAGATAAAAACAAACAAAAAAATCTACTGTTCTGCCCAGTATTTTTTTGCTGGTTACTAGGTTTTGTAGTATCCATATCCATGAATAGCATGAAAAATCCACAGCTTTTCATTAAAAAGAAAAATTTTAGAAAAGTTTATCAAATTATTTAGATAGATGTAATATGTCAGTGATGACATATACGAGAAAAATCCACGGATTTTACTGTCTTCAGTTCTTAAATGGTTATTAGCACTTTTTTGGCCTAATAGACATAGTCCTTATAGACTAGGATCCATTTCATGGTGTAGTTTTCTAAATGAATTATGGAAGACTGTGTCAAATGTGTTGTTGAAATGAAGTCAGATGACAACATCCACTCTGCCCTCATCCACTGAGCGAGTTGTTTCATCACTGATCAATAATTTGCTGGTAAACCCACGCTGGCTCTTCCCAACTGTCCTGTTGTGTTTCATGCTCATGGCAACAGCTTCCATGAGGGCCTGTTTCATAATGTGTCCAGGGACTGATTTGAAGCTGACTCCTCTGCTGTTTCCCAGGTCTTCTTTTAGGGAGATGGGTACATATATTGTGCTTTTCCAGTCTTCAGAACTCGACTTGTCCTCCATTACCTTTCGAAGATGAAACAGAGAGACTTTGCTGTTCTGTCGCTCAGCTCTCTGAGCACCCTCAGACCCATCCCACCAGGTCTCATAGACTTGCATATGTCCAAAAGGTACAGATGGCTTGACTCTCTTCTTCGCTCACTGGTCCATTGTTTGCTTTGTTGTTGCTTCTTGGCACTGAGACTTGGGGGCTAACTTTACCCTTGAACACCAAAGCACAGAAAGCATTTAGTATCTCAGCTTTTTCTATATCGTATTTAACTGACTTGTTGGCTTATACTAACTTATTCAGCCACGGATCCACACCTTGTACTTCTGCTTGCTGCTCACACACTAATACCTTCTTTGTTATTCCTGGCATCTTCTGCCAGTTCTAGTTCCAGCTGGATTTTTGCCTCCTCCACAGCTTGAAGCAATATTTCTGTGTTCATTTCTGAGTCTCTGTCCCAGAGGCACTGCTTGATACCTGATGCTGGTATCCAGAATTGATACTTGTCTTTGATATCTCATATTTTCAAAAATGTTAATCATGAGTAAAATTCACAGTAATGGGATCAATGAGCAAAATTCAAAACAGCAGCGAGTTATTTATGTGCCAACTGATCTGCTAGGTTCTTTCCTGAGCATTTGCAAAACTATTTATGAGTTATTTTGACATTGTCAGTGAGGTTAAAAGGAAATACCTTGTATCATTATAGAGGTGTATTTCAAAGTTCTACCTTTAAAGTTTTGCCACGAGTTCATGGTTAATCAAGATGCTACTACAAAAGATTGCATATGCACATAATGAATGCTACAAGGATTGTGCGTGCTTGTTTATAGAAAATGAATATATCTATGTATAGTACAGGCTATAGGCATAAAAAAATGAGAGAATTTTTATATAAGCATCTTTGAAGAGACAGCATGAAAAGAAGCAGAGAGAGGCATTTGATGTGGGCTGGTGAGCAACACAATAAAGAGTGCCCTGTGAAATGTGCACGTGCACATGGGAAGCACACATTTGTTAGGGACAAAAGTGCGTATGCCTGGAAACATTTATAGAGAAGAGTATTTTTATAGTGTGCATCTGTGTGCGGGAATTTGGCCACGGAGTTATGTTTATGCATAGATAATAGGAGAATATGTGGATTTGTATATATAGGCTAGGGCAGTGGATATAAGTGAGGTGGTATCAATGTTCACTGCAAATACATATTTACAATATGCGATCCTATAATTTTAATTGGAAGGATTTATCCCTAGGAAGCTTTATTGATGGAAAAGTGAGCAAACAAAGTGGAAAAAATAGAAATGAAATAAAAATAATGAACTACAATTAAGATATAATAAGCAATTCCTTATGTTGTCTTGATAAATATTTTGCATTTTCAGTGTATCACTTGGAAAAGTGACATTATTTTCTCTGTTGGTATCAGCTAGGTTTAGTCAGTATTTATGTGCCCAGCAGGACAAAAAACCCCAGTGGTTATGTTATTTTTACTGTTTACTTTAATATTTTTAAACAGTAGCCCCACTTTACCAAGTAATTTGTTTCCACAAATCTCTCAATTCCTAGGAAACTTTTCAGGGCTGGAAGAGAGGACATACTTTTCTTTTTGTGTGTTTGCTTGTAAAAATCTTACTCTGTCACAGACCTGTACTATTAAATATCTTACAGCACTGATTATTACTTCTACTTTGAGTGGCACTTCCCACCCTACCAATCATTATTAAAGCAGACTTTACTGCTAATTTCCTGGAAGATTCAAATGCTTCTATTTCAAGGTCATCTCAAAGGATAGTTTAAGAGCTTTTTCTGTAAAATATGTATATTTACAAGAGCACGCATAAATGGTCACCAGGGAAGATAAGCTATCAGAGAGTAAAGAGATGTCTTTCCTTATACAGTTCACACACCAGTGAAGCAGATAAAATTGGTTTTGTACCCAGCCTATGAATACACTGTTAGGAACTCTGTCCTGAAAATTATCTACTGAGATAAAATTCAATGCATCTCTTTTCATAAATATCTAACTGTGGCATCAAAATTCTACTACTCTTGCCTGAATAACCATCTACCTGTCGTTCCAGCAGGTAGCAGGAGTGACTTCACTCATGTGCTCAAGAGACATGGGAACAGGATGCATCTGTAGGTAATTAGAGAATTAGTTTTAGTGCTCAAATATGGGAGTCCCAGTCTACAATTATTAAAGTCAGACGCATGACTGACTATGAAATGTTAAGATTAAATCTGTGTTTATTTTTAATAACAAAGGCATCCAGTATTCATTAACTTGTTTTTTTTTTTTCAAGTCCCTCTATGCAGCTTTGTATTCCTGGTCTTGTCTTCCCTCTCTCTAGTGCATAAAAAATACCGTCACACTACGTCTTTTAAGAAACAAGCAGGACTGTAACATTACCAAGGCTCACTCTTGCTTTCTTAGTTCATTCTGTGGTCATGATCCACCTTCACAAGCTTAACTTCAGTGTCGTATGAAAATTTTATATGGGTGCATATGGGCTTTAGCGTTCCTAAAATATATGGTCAGCTCAGTAACACACAAAATCAGATGTGGGCATGAGGAGGACTACTCACAGCTGGAAAGTGCTCAGAACCTTGTTAACTGGTACACAGCTAGCAGCAATTTTAATGTATTGTTGGAAAAATGAAATCACATTGCAGTGGCTGTCATGTGGCAGCTCCTACAATTTTCCCTTAGAGCTACCATTCACTTCTCTTCACACAATACACAAACTCCTAAAGCAAAAGACCAATATGTGAGAAATTGGAAAATATACTGGGCTCAAGGCAGTTGCTGCTAGAATCAATAGATAAAAGTCCTGCTTATTTCAACAGGAATGAATTCAGGCTCTTTATTTCACAAGAAATACTTAGATGTGATCTATGTGATGAAGTCAGCTAAAAATCTCTGCTTACATTTAACCTGTTATCCTATAAACAGCAAAAGTACAACACATTCCTTTAGAAGAAACCTTAACTATTTAATTTTGCTCTATTTTTTACAGCGTGTCGCAAGAAAAAAAGAATTTTAAATATATTTTTAATTCTATTTTGTTTATAACTAGTGGACATCTAATGGCAAAACACGAGTTAAGTGAAGGTGCCCTAGTCTAGAGCAAAGAAGACGATGTGCTGCAATGATTAAAAAAAAAAAAAAGAAAAAAGTGCCACTTGTTTTCTTTTGCTGCTATAATTAGAAATTTGCTGGAAAAAATCTACGGAAAACTCACTCAAGCTTTTGTGTTAATAGTGGACAAGACCAGCTTAGCTGATACTTTGCTCAAATCACCTAAGAAATCATCTTACTCTAAGAATAGAGCTTTAGGAACACAAACCTACATGGATGCTTGGGAAGGGCCAATTCAGTCTTCTATGCATTGGGGGAATGTGATCCTACAGTCTCCTGTTTATGGTGTTCTGGATTTGAGATGGGTGGTAAAACAGAAACACCTTTTTGATGTGTAAAACAGAAGCGTGGAGGTTTCCCGGTGAGGAATCCTTCAATTTCCTTCACTACTATATTGATTAAAATTTTTACCTTAATGCAGCAGAGCTCAAAATATGGCATTTTATTAATCTGACTCTAAAAAAAAGTATTTGGAAAGTGTAGTCCATAATCTTGATGAGAGTGCATGGTAATCACAGAGTTTTTTTCAAAGGGTGATTTGTCTATTATTAACACATGGAAAACACATATTATGACCACTCATGCTCACTATGAAACATCTCAGTGTCAATTCAAAATATCATTCCTTCATTTGACTGATTTTGAAACACGATTCCTTTACATGCTGATTTCAGCTTCTAAATTGTTTCCATGCATTACTATTCCATTTAATATTATGCATTAAAGGCCACTCTCTTTTCAAAAGACGAATTCCAAAGTATGACAGAATCAGGCTCTTACCTAGCACATGCATAGAAATATTTGTGTCCCTATGAAAACAAAAGATAAATCAATCCTTGAAAGAGTAGATATTTTCTTCTTTGATCAGTGTTTCAATGATATTTGAAATGCTTATTGGGAAAGATATTAAAATTCTAACTTTTTAAATCTGAATAATTATATTAATTTTAATACATTTTAAAAACATTTTCTTCCTTGTAAGAATATGTTTAGACATTTCCATTTGGCGCTTTGTTGAACAGAGGCACTGTAAAATAATTTATGGCTGATTCCTCTTGTGTGTTGCTGATTCTCTGCAGCATAGGAAGGAATGTAAAAGTGATGCAAGCAATTAAGCTACAGAATGGGAACACTGAAAAAGAAGAAACCTTAACTATCTTATCTCATTTATCTGGATTCACTTGCTCAAACCTAAGGCCTGTGATTTTGTTTAATATCAGCCAGAAATAAAGAGCTTTTCAGCTAAATACAGCTATATTCCACTATTAACTGCAGCTCTTGAAGCAGTCATTGTGGAAAGGGAAGTCTAAACCCTTCAATGTCAAGGCATTTAGAGGCACTCTAGCATCAATCAAGGTCTACGTCCAATAAGTGCCTGCTTAGATTTACATGAAATATTCATACAGCATTAAGTTTTGTTTTTCTCTCTCCTAATCATCACTTTTAGGAAGAAACTACAATCATCACAGTTAAGGGAGGGTGTTATGGGATGTGCAGTACCTTTCAATGTCAGACTTCCTGCAGATAACTAGCTCTGTAATGAGGCAACACACTGTATAGACTACCAAAGTCTTCCTCACACAGCCTAGCCCTGTTATCGTGCACTATTCATTTTCAAGTACACAACTTAAAGCAAATGAATGTAATTAATTAGCCATATCAGACATGTCAAAAAGTGATTTCAAATCTTGAAGAATATTTAACACTGCCTTTACATGAACAAAGTTTCCTCCTCACACGTGTTCTCCAAAATACAGTCTGCAGGTGTTCCACTACACTTTTAATTGTAGAAGCACACAGAATCCTTCTAGACTGAGAGTGATTTATTCTTTCTGTATTTTTCTGATGCTTTTCATATATCTATGCAGAACTTCCAAAATGTAGAGCACTATAGCCTGAGAACTGTTATTACCTATGGTTGGCTACAGACCATCACTAGTCTTTTCCCCCCCTTGAAGATAGCATCAACAAGTCTGTGTGCTAATTTATCTATCATCGTTGACCATTCAGAATACATTACATTCATTGGGTTTTTTTAAAGCCAAATAATAACTGTTGTTGGGAGTTAGAAGTTTAGGCCACATAGAAACATTGTGCACTACCTTCTGAATGAAGTATAAACAGCATTTCTCACCATGCTATATTTAGCCTTAAAGCAAACTCAGTTAGTCCACCACTGGTAGTAGCAGCACATAGAATCTTCTTTGTTATCAGACAATTAATATCAGAAGTTTAGGTCTTATTAAAAACTACTAACAAATAATGGCTTTAATTATTTTGATTTTGCTGCAGGAATAAGAACAGATCAATACTCATAAAAGCAGAAAATTATAAAAGGTTATCTAGTTCAGCTCAGGCTGGAATTAATCATGCAAAATGATATTCCACTATTTAACTTACAGTGTTTACAATTATATTTTAAAAAACTTAGGATTTTTGGTAATGCATAGTATTATATGTATTAAAAATCTAAGATTCCCAAGAAGAATAGGAAAAACAAATTTTGCACAGTTAGTGCATCACTACTAAGGTGTTCAGGTTTTTCCATAGCCTCTTCTTCTTCTCTCCTTTTGAACATTCATACAACAAAGTAACAGCATTTGTATTATACTCTCATATTGAGCCTGCTGGCTTCATCAGTTTTGATTTTTCTCAAAGGAATCTGGATTCTCTAATAAATTACCAAGCCAAAATTGAAGCTGATTGCCCAAAAATTGAATATAAATGGCAAAGTACTGAAACGTAGGAAGACATCCAAAAATGTCAATGTATTTGTTATTTTTAAAAAGCTCAACATATTTGTTTACTTTTAAAACAGTTAAAATCAAAGCTATCTTCTTTTATTATATTCCCTAAGTAATAATAAAAATAGAAAACTATGATCACATTGTGCACATGGGAAAAGAAAAAGGCAGTTCTGAGTATTTGTTCATCTAAAGATTAGAGCATAGGTAATCAAAAACAATTTGACACAATTTGGGCCAATAATCTTAATTTACCTCAAATAAAGACAGTCATACTTAAAAAACAAAAAATACAACTGTACTGTTGTTGAACACAAAAGCATTCACTATACAAACTCACAAGACATTCTTGTTCATTTCCCAGAGAACCCATATTATAAGAACAAACTAGATCTTAAAATACAGGTGTTCTTTCATTTTTCACTGATTTGGTATGAAATAGACTTCAGTTTTTGTTCATTAAAAAAAGAGGAAAAACAGAACCTACTGACATGAAGCTGTATAGGCAAGACACATTCACAGCTAATTTATAACAGTGAGTAAAGATTGCACAGTATCTGACTCAGAACAGAAACCGGAAAATCTTCCCTGACGAGGCCTTGCTGACTTTGAAGAAGTAATTCATGGCAGCAGTATAAGTGGCCCTACTTTATAATACACTTTCCTACCTTACAGTGTTTCTGGTCAAGGATGCTGTGGGGTGCAAAAATCCTTCTGGGAGTTGCTGACAGTCCTTGATTGCTACCAAATTTATTGAAATCAAAGGTACTTGTCACATTTCTGTCTTCAAGCTGCTAATTTATGAAGCATTGTTTTTCTGCTATTTTCTTATCAGTATTACAGTGTGTTAGTTATGATAGTAATCTAAACTGTATTCCTGTATTTACACTAATGCAATAAAATCTTGTCATTAAATGCTGCATTTTGTGCTTTCTAATTCTGTCTTATGTCATTAGTATTTCCAAATGTTCAAGGTCTTGATAGATCAAGATAATAAAAAATATGTCTATGTTGAATGGCATAAATAGAATCATAGAACTTAGACAAATGAAAATTATCCAGAGGGTACTTGGGATTCAAACAGCTTTTAAGCAGAATTTAGCATTAAATTGCAGCTTTTAGTAAACTTAAAAAAACCCAACCAAACAAACCTCTGAATAAGCTACTTACAAACCCAGTCATATTCATCTCTAGTACTACCCAGCCTGAATAAATCAAATCCTTGGGATAGAAATGCAGTATTTCTCTAATTCTGACTAATGGCATAATCCATTAGTCACCTCTTTACATGTAAGCTTGGGTAGATTTCAAAGTTGACTTCTAGTTTTTGGTCTGACGTTATCAATTGAATTTTTATTTGAACTTTTCAAATGACTGATAGATTTCTGCTGCTTTTTGAGGGTTTTTTTTGATTCTCTGAGGCGATTTCAGAATGGCATGCAATCAGTTGTGGTTTGGTTCATATTTCAAGCTACACTGAAATCTGCTAAAATTTGAAGAGTTTGAATCAGTTGTAGCCCATCATACCTGTGGGATATCTTTAATCCCACAAGTTGTGGGAATTTAAGTACACTGTTAACTTTTGATCTTACTGCAATGATTCTGAACATAACTGGCAAAAGCAATCCTATCAAGACATAAAAGAATTGACTCTCTCTTGTTCTGCTTCCTGAAGTGTTCTCAGAGCACTGAATAACATTAGGATCTGCTTTATGTGTAGGTGTGATGCAATGATTTCCACTGTAGACTTTCATCAGATTCACAATGAAGAAAGGCTACCAAACACAGAACACAGGATATTCTCCCTGTTCTAGATTTACTCTTAAGACTAGTAAACACTGTTATGCATGAGCATAATACACACAGCTGAAGGACACGTGTTATATCAAAGGCTTTTACTTTCCATCCATGCATCCCATATATTTCTTGTAATAAACTTGCATTTTTGTAATGTCATTCCTTGTATGAAAAATATCCAAGATCTAGCTTTCTGCTTTGTATTATTTGCAGATGCCTTGAATGTCCTTTAGATAGCTAACTATCTGACTTCATCAATGACTGCAGGTATCAATGACACGAGCACAAGGCTGCAAGTCCAGCTTGATAGAAATGTGCAGCCTATGTATTATCAAAAATGGATTACAGAAACTTAAATGTGTTTGTAATGTCACTTCAGATTCATTTTTTACTTTTCTTTCCCCCTTGAAGTATAATCCAGTATGATCCACATTACTGTACTTTAAAATGATGGATAGGTTACCATCCAAATTATTTGTAAGACATAAATGACCATTGTATCTCTCTTTGAAGTCAGAGGATGTATTTTGTATGACTCAATCATTAAATCATCTTACAAATGTCTAACAAAGCACCTGCATTTAACCATACTTCCTATATTTACATTTTTGGCCTCTTTTTTAAGATCAGGCATAAATCCATCAGGCCACTTTAGAACTTCAGAACTTCCTTCTTTTACATATCTACCGTTCATTATCCAGAAGTTATTCTGTCCCCTGTGCTAAATTACTTTATGCTGCAGCTTACACGAACATGTCTTGCTTTCATCTGGCATTTCAAATAGGGCAAAGACTGCTGTACAATTTCCAAACACAACTGTGCTAACAGAGATGAATTACTACAGTTTATATAATTTATATTAGGAATTCATAGACCTAGCAAAAGGGATTAGTACATTTTATTTCAGGGTAGGAGATGATCCTGTCATTAATGGTCGATACTTTCATCATCTTTTAAACCTGAGGAATTTCCTGGGTGACAAGACTGTAAGGACATATCAGGGATTCACAGCTGTGAGCTTTATCTGGCCGTGTACTGCTTTACTTTCAGTATGTGGACTACATTCCATCAAAACTGGATTAGACTGTCAATCATGTCCTGCAATGTATATTGTATTATGATTTTTTGAAAATGTCACTGAGATCAGAGTAATTTCTTGGCTAATTGCATCTCGTCTCTTCTTAATACTGTGCATTTAATGGTTTCATTACCTTACATGACAGTCACAGAGTCTAGTCCAGCATTAAAGGCAGTTTTACTTTGCTTTATAAAAAAAATTAAAAAAAAAAAAAAAGAAAATCTAAGGAATCCTCAATCCTTTTAATAATATGGAAAAAATATTTAAGACACTTCTATATTTGATTAAATGAAATAAAAATGTGTTTGTGGTGTGCACATTGTTCCCTGTGGTCTGAGATATACATACTAGCAGAGATTGTTTCTCTAATCCCAAAAGCACACCTTATGCTTAGCACAGTATTTTCTTCTCTTCTCCTGTTATGGAAATAGATTAAAGAAAATATTAACCTTTAAGAAACTGTCATTCATTACTCACACAGCTTCTATTTTATGTATGGTTTTCTCAAGGGAAAGTCTCCCAAACGCAAAAATATTTGTGTTTCAATATTACCCATTTAGGCATGAGAGATTCATTTAGATGAATGTTATAGTATGTTTCCTGATGTTTCATTAAATGATAGTTTGCCTACAGCAAAAGGTTATGATGATATGTGTCAGAAGTAGTGCAATTGTTGGAGTGTTACAAAAGCAGTGAAGTCAACCAACTTGTTTTAAGGATCATCTCAGAACCCAAACAATTAGATCTATTAGGGCACTCATGCATACCATCAGAATGCTATGACTATAAAAAACAGTGATAGGCCTAATATAGATGTTATTGTTTAAGTTGTTATAATGAGTACTTAAAGTAAGAAGAAAACACTGCCTAAGCTGTGCCCAAGGAGGTTTAGGTTGAATATTAGGAAAAAGATTTTTACAGAGAGAGTAATCAGACATTGGAATGGGTTGTCCAGGGAGGTGGTGGATTCACTGTCCCTGGAGGATTTTAAGTTGAGACTGGATGTGGCACTTAGTGCCACGGTCTAGTAACCATGGTGGTGTTGGATCAAGGGTTGGACTTGATGATCTTGAAGATCTTTTCCAACCCAGTTGATTCTGTGATTCTATGATTTTCTGATTAATCAAACTGCCTGCATTGAAGTGCAAAGTACTGGGGAAGGTGGTGGTTTAGGATGGAACTGACAAAACCGATGTCTTCAAAAATTGTACTACACTACCTCTGCCACACCGAAATACAAGCTGTTACTCATCACTGTAGTGTATTATATAATTATATGCCTAAAGATAAACACGCACATCCTCTCCTGGATTTTTTTGTTCCTTTAAGCAAGGAAGGGGTTGTCTCCATTGCTGACATCCAACTTGCCTGTAAAACCCCTCCTACTCCACCAGGCAAGGCAAAACACCAACACTTCTACCATTCTGCAGTCCTTCCTTTTATACTCTGTCAACTAATTGCAAGCTACAGGGGAGAGAATACACAGAGAAGATAGGAATATACTGCCAAGGATTCCTGGTAGGGGTGCTCGTAATGAAGGACACTCTTGACTTTGGATCTGACAGCAGCTGGAAAATCTAGTTCAAATTTACTGTGGCAGGTAGAAAGTGTGTGAATGTTAAAATATCCAACTTGCTAGCCATCTGCGTGGTTTGCATCCAGTTTGAGTGGATTGCTCCTATCACTTGCATAAATGTAAGCTGTCAACTTTTTAAAGGTGCTTCCTATGATTATTTGGTTGAGAATGCCTTTTATTTCAATATTACAACACATTTTATTGATATTCTTGCAAAATAGGAATAATGTTTAAGCATTGCATAAAACTACAGTGTCTTTCATCTGAGAAAACTGATCTTATCAGCAGATGCACGTGCATTCATGAGTTGCTTAACTCCTAGTTAGTTTCAAAATTAGCAAAAAGTCATTAGTGTCTGACAAAGAGACTACTTACACTGGTCTGAAACAGCACTGACAATTCTGGTGAGGTGGGGAGGGGAGGAAGAAGGAAAAAGCATGACAAAACCAGGACTTCTTTAAGCTAACAATGAAACAGTCCTGGCACCTTGTTTTTAATTCCATTTTCTATTACATTAGTATTTGTCCTCCATATATTTCTAAGAACAAATTGAGTTAGTGATGTTATTAAGATAGGCAAGTCCTTGCTTAAAAACATATGTACATTAAGATATTATGTCTAAGAACACTAGCCGAGCCTAGCAGCATGAATGAATTTAACAAGCAATGGATGTGTAAGGGAAGCTGGCCTTTCCCCTGTAAAAGAGAAGGTGGGGAGAGAAGAAGAAAAGGAGAGATTTTTACGTTCCCAACAGTCTCTAAAAACAGTTTATTTATTCACAAAAGCATATGGTAAAAGAAACAATTAGTTTCTACCAATTAAAGGGAATCCCTGTGCATGCTTTTTGTCATGTATATCTGAAAAACAGTATGCTTTGCTAAAAATCTGTTAGTAGGAAAGCAAGAAGGAAAAATCCTCCTAAGAATTTTTTGATACTCCCTTTTCTTTGAAAGCAGAGCACGTGTGAGAAAACTGTTCCTTAGGTTAGCCCCTTTGTCTGCAAGGTAGACACAGAATAATGTTTTGCAAATCTGGTTCACGGGAGAGGCTGTGTGATGTCCTCTTGGGTCACTTCCTCTGATGACATAGCTGCATATACAAGAAAAAAAATAAAATTTCTGCTTTAAAAAGTATGATTTATTTGTAATAGAATGTATTAATCTTCTGTTTGCCGTGTTTTAACTTGTAGTGACAGCAAGTGTGGCCTTTGTTGACATGAGTGTGAGAAGGCCATGATTTCCAAACAGACAGGACATTGCCATCCTGGTTGACCTGGAATATTTTTGGGGGTCCCTGTTGTCCCTTTGAATATGATTAAGTCTACTTTGCACTACATGGCCTAAATTAAAGTCAAGTAGCACTATGATCACACCATCAGAAGAAAATATATTTGCTGTGAAGTAAAATAGCCCTTTGACAAGATTTTATGTCCATGAAAACAGCTCTAGAGTTAGAAATCACATTTTATTCATTAAAAAAAATAAAAAAAACCCCTGCATTTTAGAATTAAAGAGCTTCTTCTGTCTGTTGTGGTAAATTCATCCAAATAAGCAAATATATTGCAAGAACTGAAGTAAATAAAAACATCACAGAGGATGAATTAATGTTCACTATAAGATTAACAAGTTTCATTACAAGTTTTTAGAGACCAGCTGAGGTAGAATCATACAGATATGTTCATTTCAAGGCTTGGAAATATTGTCAAAAAATCCCTTGATGAAAATTTACTCAAGTTGTCGTTCTGGGACAAATGGGGAAATTCAAGTAAGAATAGACAGAAGAGAGGACACTAAACTATTCTTTCACCTCAGTTAGTTGAATCATCAAGGAATTTGGGGACTGATTGCTGATGACATGTTGAGGATTACAACAATGCCTTCACTTATAATATTTCAAGCTGCTTAACATATTTTCCTGAAGAATGAAGATCTCTCCCAACATACTTAGAATCTATGATTAGTTTAATAATGATGTGGGATAGGAACACTCCCACTCCTCCCAAAAAAGCAATTAATTACATGACTAACAGCATGCCTGTTCAACAGACTATCCTCTACCTATGACAACCTAAACCCCTTAATGACTTTCCTTCTGTCTCACTAGTGATGCAGGCAAAAATAATATATATATGAAAAAAATAATAATATTCTGTACATCACTTAACTAGTGAAGTAAAATTGCTATGATCTGTAATGTGAAAGACATTTCAGTGAACATCGTTAGTAAGCCTCAAAACTGAAGACCCAGACTTTGGGTCCATGAGTTTCATAAATTTCACATAAACTTTAACCTACATTGACCTTAGGTCTCTTCACACTCCTGTAGTTGCAAGTACTTGAATAATTCCTGTTTTATTGAAATAAAGAAATTTAGGTGGAAGTTCAGTAAAATGACTGAAAGATAGAAAATGCAGTCTGCTTTGAAATTAAACATGGAAAACCTTCTAGGGTAAATAGGCAACTTGTTCCAGTGTCTCACTCCCCTCCGAGTAAAAAATTTCTTTCTAACATCAAATCCTAACCTGAGCTCTTTCATCTTAAAACCATTGTCCCTTGTCCTGTCACTGTCTGCTTGTATCAAAAGTCCCTCTCCCTCCTTTTTATAATCCTCGTTATGGTACTGAAAGGTTGCAATATGGTCTCCCTGAAGCCTTCTGTTCTCCAGTCTGCAGAATCCCAGTTCTCTCAGCCTATCTTTGTAGGAGAGGTTCTCCAACTCTCTGATCATCTTTATGGCCTTCCTCTGGACCCGCTCCAACAGGTCCATGTCCCTCTTATCTTGAAGACCCCAGAGCTGGAAGTAGTACTCCAGGTGTGAGTCTCTCAAAGGCACAGTAGAGTGGGAGAATCACCTCCCTCAAACTTTTGGTGCAGCCCAGGATACAATTGGCCTTCAGGGCTGAGAGCACACATATCCACGAGAACCCCCAAGTCCTTCTCTGCGTGGCTGCTCTCAATGACTTCTCTCTGTCTGTTCTCATGTCTAGGATTGCCCCAACCCAGGTGCATTTAGACTTGTTGAACTTCATGAGGTTCTCATGGGTCCACTTCTCAAGTTTGTCCATGTCCTTCTGGATGGCATTCTTTTGTTCTGTTGCGTGAACTGCACCACTTAGCTTCTTGCCATCTGAAAACTTGCTGAGAGTGCACTCAATCTCACTGTCTATGTCATTGATGAAGTTATTAAAGAGTGCCAGTCCCAAGACGGAGCCCGAGGGGCACCATTCATCACTGGTCTCCACCTGGACAGAGTCATTGACCACAACTCTCTGGCTTGCATCCATCCGGCCAATTCCTTACGCACTGAATAGTCTATATATCAAATCTGTGTCTCTCCAATTTGGAGATAAGGATATGATCTGGGATCATATCAAAGACTTTACAGAAGTTCAGATAGATGACATCTGTCTATCTTCCCTTGTGACGACTAGTGCTGTCACTCCATTACAGAAGGCCACTAGGGTGGTCAGGCACAATTAGCCCCTAGTAAAGTCACGATGGCTGCCTTGGATCACCTCCTTGTCTTTTATGTGCCTTATCATATCTTCTAGGAGGACTTGCTCCATAATCTTCAGGCACAGAGGTGAGGCTCACTGGTTTGTAGTTCCACAGATCTCCCTTTCCCTTTCTTTTAAAAAAGGGAGAAATGTTTCCCTTTTTCCAGTCACTGGGGACTTGCCTGACCACCATGACTTTTCAAATATGAGGGAGAGTGGCTTGGCAACAACATCGGCCAGTTCCCTCAGGATCCTGGCATGCATGTCAGCATGCCCCATAGACTTGTCGCTATCCATCAAGTGATCCCAAACCTGCTCTTCGCTTACAGCTGAAGGGTCTTCACTTCCCCCCAAAACCTACCCAGAGGGTCAGGAGCTTGAAAGAAGTGGGAAGCCTGACTGGCAGTGATGACTGAGGCAAAGAACTCATTGAGTACCTCAGCCTTCTCCATATCAGTCCCCAGCAGTTCATCCTTCTTGCTAATCAGAGCAGGTACACTCTCCTTGGCCTTTACACTCTCCTTGACCTTTCTTTTCTCACCTATTTACTCTTCCCAGGTCACCTGTCCCTGCTTCCACAGGCAGTGCATTTCTTTCTTACTCCTCAGTCAAAGGAGCATATCCTTGCTCAGTCATGTTGTTTTTCAGCTTGCCTTGCTTCATTTCCTACACACCAGGATGGAGAGCTCTTGTGCTCCAAGAAAAGTGGCCTTAAAGAGCTGCCAACTCTGGTCAGTCCCTCTGTCCTTCAGGACAGTTTCCTAGAGGATGTCATTGGCCAACACCTTAAACAGCTGGAAGTTTGCTCTTGCAAAGTTCAGTATCTTGACTTTGTTCTTCATTGGGCCCATGCCCCTTGAGATCATAAACTCAAACAGGGTGATCACTACAGCCCAGGCTGCCTCCAATCTTAACTGCTTTAATGAGCTCATCTGCACTGGTGAGCACCAGGTCCAGGTATGCCTCATCTATGGTTGGCTGGTCTTATACCTGGACCAGGAAATTGTCCTCTACACACTCCAGGAATCACTTGGATTGCTTCCAGCCAGCTGTATTGCTTTCCCAAGAGACATCTAGGTGGTTGAAATCCTCCATCAGGATGAGAGCTTGCAAGCGTGATGCTTCATATATCTAAAGCAAGAAGACCAGGTGTCCTCAACAGGCTGGTCAGGTGGCCTATAGCAGACCCCCATAAGCAGGTGTCCTTTGTTGGCCCTGTCCTTGATTTTTACCCACAAGGTCTCAGCCTGTTTATGGCTGTTACTCAGAAGAGGCAGCTCTTCACAATCTATCCCTTCCTTAACATAGTGCGCAACACCCCTGACCTGCTTCCCAGCCTCCCTCTTCTGAAAACCTTGTAGCCCTCACTTGCATTGTCCCAGTCACATAACTTGTCCCATCATGTTTTCTGTGATAGCCATTAGGCCACAGTTTTCTAATAACACCATGGTTTTCAACTCCTCCTGCTTGTTAGCTGTGCTGCATTCACTGGTGTAGAGGCATTTGAGCTGGGCTGTTGACCATTTCATCTTTTGGGATGAGCCCTCTCTAATTCTTTTGGGATGATTTACAGGTATTTCCCTGTTGTTCCCTAAAGTATTGTTGTTTCCTGGTTCCTTACTGACAACCAGTGGAGCATCCTTTTCCCCCACTGAAACTAGTTTAAGGCCTTACTAAAAGTCCTGCCAGATTGCTCCCTGGAACACTCATACCCCACTTGGTCAGGTGTGCCTGTAGGTGTCTACCTATTCCAGTCTATGTGCTTCAGTGTGTTTCTCAGCCACCTTTAACTGTTTCCTCCATCTTATCTTGGTTTCTCTGCAAATCCATTCAATAATTTGGACTGCAAATATCCCTGTCCTGCCATACTGCCATTTTTCAGTTGGGCTTATCCATAATTTCCTTTAAAAAATTCTGTATGCCAGTGGGCTAAAATGGTATCTGTACTACACTGCACCATATCATAAACCACTACAAACATGAACAATAATTTAACTCCATTGCTTGTCAAGGGCTCTGAACAGTTTCTTTATTCTCATGCTAGGATGACACTGAATACAGGAGATCCTGCACTAGTTTTGATATTATTGAGAAACAAAGCATGAACCACAATGAAGACATCTGTTTAATGCAGTTTTAATGATCCCCACAGAAAAACCTTGAATCGACAAAAATCTGCTTACAATTCACTCAGAATATTTACAAATATGGATGTCCAAGTTCTATGTTGCAGATGAAAAATGAATGTGTTTCATACAAACTAAAATTTAGATGGATTTGCATCCTAAATAAGTCACTATTTCAAATAAGGCCTTCAAGCACACTCTGTGCTCAAACATAACATGAAAAACATCTGCATAACAAAAAGAAGCAAAAAAAATTACTCCTAAAAACCAAAAATGGAAAGTACCTGTTAAAAATCCTGCATAGCCTCTGTTCCAAAACCCTATAGGCAGTTTATTCAGGTTTGATGCTTCAACACTACGAGTGAAATTAGCAAGAAAACAGTTACAAGTAGCTAACTATAGTCAGAATTTTGTATGGCTGAATATTTTTATTTCATGATGATTTCAGTTTAATCAGTTTCAATTTTTATAGCTGTGCAATCCTCTAGGGAAAAAAAAATAGAGTTTGATGTGGTTTCTTTTGGAGTCACAATTACTTTAATTAGTACAGATTCATGCCGCTCACCCTGCTTTAATTCACAGGCCAGTCTGGATACTTGCAAACATGTTTATTAGGAGGAAATACTTTATAATATTTTAAAACAACTTCACAGTATTTCACATGCATAATAATTCATGCTAAAATGTACTAAACATCGGGGGTTATAAACATGATTGTTAATACACAGCACTTACGCAAATATGCATAAATAATGTTATGTCCTCATAAATCCTTACAACGTGAATTTAGTAATTTTGCTTGCAGAACTGCTTATTGGCTGGCCCTAAAGCATTTCCTAAATCTCAGGTAGACTCAAGAAGCAAAATACAGAGATGAAACGTGGTAGAATTCATCCTCCCCTATTCACATGACACAAGCACACACTCATCTGATTTTGGGATTTAGATATAGTGAATTAAGAATGTGGATCATATTTATGCAATTCTGATTTGGATGCTGATACTGCTTGTACTCTGAAATGCTTAAAATGGGATTCTGCTTTGTGCTTACCTGTAGAAAATCTCTTCATTTGCCATTCTAGTAGTAATATTTAGCTTTTATTTATTCAGACCAAGATGTGTCTTTTCTTGCTTCTAAGCAGCTGGATTTTGTTTTCCCAGTGAAAAGCTAGCTTTTGTAGATGAGAGCAGAGAGTTAGAAAAATAGAAGAGATTCCTACTTGCAGCAGTGATTCCATGGCACTGCCCAGTGGCAGTACCATGGTGTCACAATAATTTGTCATATGCAGAATGGGGCAGTATGAATCTGACTTGTTTAAGTGCTTCAGTGGCCTTATTTCACAGAAAGAATGTGGGACAGGGTGCAGCAACTGCAAAGGGCCCTGCAAACCCCTGCTTACACAATTCACCAAACACATTTTCTGAAGTTCCTGAATGGACATGACAAAAGCAACAGAAAAAAAAGAGTCTCTGACTACAACACCTCTCCAATGGGAACTGGGCAAATTCCTTCCTCTTCTTGAAGCATATTGTCTCTCTCAAACCTCTATTTGTGCACTTCCTTATCTAAAATGAGAAATGGAGCACTGATTCAAGGCTCAAACATTTATCTAAATAGCATGAAACAAAATTTACATTTTTATTAAATATTAATTGTCCTTTTGCAAACAATATTTAAATATAATATTATTTTATTATTCTATGTCCAGTTGGAGGGTTATTCAATCATTTATTTCATTTGGTTTTGGGGTTTTTTTTTGTTGTTGTTGTTTTTGTGAACCTGCTGCTTTGTTGTAGAATATTGATAATGTAATTCTCATGTTGATCTTCCCAGAAAACACAACAATACACATTTATTATCTGCAAAAGTACATTGTAACATTGGGAATTACTATATTGCCTCTACATCAAGTGCAGTACAGTAGTTCCTATAGGTCTAGGACCAGTTGTGCTTAGGTACAGTATAAACATTGAATATGTGACTTGAAGAGTTTATGGTTTGACGCCACAGACTAACTCTAAGCAATCAGCTGCAGCTCCCTAATAGGCATGACCAATGCAAGACCCAGAGGAGCAGTGATAGCCGCAAGATTTATGGCAGTACAGGGAAAACTGTCTTTCCATACGGTTGAAAAGTACACCTCTGTAAATGCACCCATCATCCGACAGTCTGAGGGAGCGATGACACCATTTTACATGTCCTTGTTATTCTTCAAGTAGTCTGAAGAACAAATGCACTGCCATGAAGTACAAATGCCTTTGGATACTGCTCCCATTCCCTATCCCAGGGCTGGAGGGCAGGGAGGGCTTCTTCCCCCCAACAATGTCTTTACGGAAGAATCATAATAGATCTACAGTCTAGATTTTATTACTAACCCCAGGCAGCATTGACTGGCCAAAAATTATACAATTGCAAAATAAATTTTATTCCTGTAGAAAAGAAGATAATTTCATTTCCCAGGAAAGTGTGAGGTACCAGTGCTTGGCTGTCCATAGCAGGTAAGCACTGCTATAGCTTTTCCACGACAGATGGAAAAACTGCACTGGGCAATTTTATTTTATTTTTATTTTCACTTGTAATTAAATAAAATAAAACAAAATTTGTTTTTGCATTGCTAAGATTCAGAAAAGCTGCGTGGGAAAATATATGAATGATTTCTCATCCATGCCAAACAAATTCTCCCTTTAAAGGATCAAAAAGAAAAAGGGGAAGAAAAAGAGTTGTTTGAAAAGGCCTTATAGGACCATAAAGAACAACTTTTTTCACCATGTGTAGAGGAGACAATGTTGCTGGATGACACCTACCTTTATAACTGGCCTGATAACCACTCTGGGTAGGTGCTACGGCTGCGTTTATGCCTCTCTCTGACTGTGCACACAGATGAGGAGAGAAAGGAAAGCGTACATCAGGAAATAAATGCCTGTAGGATTAAGTTTTATACAACTTTACTCAGGTGAAGTCGTCCTGCTGGTATCAACAGCACAAACTAGATGAGTAAAGCTCAGCATGTTTACTAGCGTTTGAGAATTACAGCCTTCATTTGCGATGCAAAGCCCAAGCCTGCTGCCACTGAATCGATAAAAGAGTTTTCCATTAGCTACAGTGGTCTAGGACTTGGCCTCTACTCCTGATTTCTGAAGACATTTTACTGACATTAAAATGCATTTTGTTTTGTAGCATAGACACCATGAAGAGAAGAAGGGACAACATTTGTTCCCTAGCTTTTGGATGTGTTTACAGTTTCACTGTAGGCAAGAGTTGTCTAAATGGGTTATCATGCCTAAATGAATTAGATTTCTAGGAAAATTCTACATGTAAGATTTATATATTGTCTGACAGAAACATATAGTAAAAAACAGCATTTAATTGTCATACCTCTAGAGTCAATTAAAAGTCATTAAAGAGCAGGATAAAAATCACTGCTTTGGTCTCTGAAGGTATCATAAAAATGTACTTTCATCATGTGCATGACATCTACAAATTCTGATTGACATTTCCTCCTTCCCTGAAAAGAGAGTCTGGCTCAGTTTGCAGCAAATATGACAATAGGCTGTGCAAATGTACATCTGAAACACAGCCCTTTCGGGGTTAAGCATTCAAGCTTATATGAGAGATCATCAGTTTCAGGTCAAAGTGCTGTTCTTAAATGATCAGTGCAGAACAGAAAAAAAAAAGGCATTGAAGTGACCTTGCTGAGGGTCTAAAACTGTACTAAAGCCTTTTCTGCATGATTAAGTGAGCAGAATCTTAGATTAGCTAAAAGCAGTGCAGAAACATAATGAGTTCACTTATTTTGGAGCATTTAATAACAGTTATAGACAGTTATGTGATCAGGCGGAGTTATGACTTATTCATTCTTTCATTGCTATTAAAATTACTGCATTTGAGGTTTTTAAAGTCATTGAAATAAAAAAGTCTGATTTATGTTAGGAGAATTTAGCTTGCCCTTTGGTCTCTCCGTTTTTAAATGATATAATTAGACTTTTTAAAGACCATTCTAAAAGCATTATTAGCATTTTCTATAGCTGAAAGTAAATGCATGTTTTGTGGGTATTTTAATTTTAAAAAGAATAATAATAATAATACTTAATTCAGTCTGCAATAGATTGTTACGAAAAGAAGTATTGCATAAAATTTTCTTAAAGGTTACTCTGTGCATTTGTATGTATGTAGACTGAGATGCACACACATAAACACACACATAAGTGTGAGCACATGTACATTTACTGTATATATGAACAGGACTTCCAGATACACGGAAAAATAAGCCTAGTCCCTTAACACTTTTGGGAGATGAAGGCAAGCAGAAGAGCAAGTTCCATAGGACATCTTAACTCATGACCTTTAACATATTACCTCACAAATTACAAAGCCATCCATAAGTCTCAAGGGAGAAAAAGTGCTTTGATCAAAACAAAGGGACTTGCAGGTGTTTTGAATTAACAGTAAGCAATAATCATTAAAAAAACCTGGGATGAGTATGATAGTGTCATGAATGTATGCACATTTTAACATAACTCAATTCCCAAGTCTTAGCTTACAAATTACTTTCAAATTATATTTGTATATTAATTATTAATCACTACAAGCATGGCCAGTATTTTCAGTAGCAAGAACGCACATTTTATATATCTGATTTTAAGCTTATGCAAAACATCACAATACACAGACACACAGTTGAATACTTTTACACAAGACTCTGTGTAGCTTGCTGCTAAGGCCAAACAGGTGAACCAAAACACTTTCCTTTCACATTTAAATAACACGTTTTTCCTACATTGTTTCAGCTTAGAAAATAAACTTTCCCAGAAGATGAAGAAATTCTTCTTTTAGTTGGGGCCCAAGGGAACATATCTTTGCTTACAAAAATCATGCTTGCAACAGCTTCCTTAACTGAAAGCTCTTTTTATGTGTGTGCCCTGTATGTTTATTCAGTAGGCAGTTTGGATTGCTCATTTTGCTGCTCAGAATGCAGTGTGCTTTTCTATTAAAACACATTATTAAAACTAAATAGAAAGAAGCTTATTTAATAGTCATTTCATGCACATAACGGATGGGAATACATAAATTATCAGACTAATATCTGATTAAAACTTGATTAACATACTAATAAATTATGCTAGAAATGTTGGGTTTTTTTTAATTTCCCCACTTTTACTTAAACTTCCTAATTGACACTTCAATTATATTGTTCTCTGAATTTTTGCCTTCCCTATGATTAACAGCTGAGATAAATTATTTCTTTGCCTGAACTTGATATGAAAAATGATCAATTATGATTATTAAAGCTCTCTAGTAATCTGTTAATTATTATTTAAAAATCACCTCATTTTTGTTTGTTAAATGGAGACCATTATATTTATTGCTGACAAAAGGCTGCAAGGTGTTCTGAAAGTCAGACTCCATAACCAGTGCATGGCATGGACACAGCACAGAGGGCTGCAAGCTGGAACATCCTCATGCTTTGCTCAGAGTGACACTAACTTTGGTCCATCAGCTTCACTGTTTAGGGAGATTATAGAGTAGTCTGGATCAGCCTCATGTGCTGCTACTGCCTGTATGGAAAAATACATCCATGAATCTTGTAATACAGACTCCTGCCCACTAGAGACTGATCTCAGCCCAATAAAGCATGTAACTCAGGACCCTCACAGTTTAGACTTGAACTATGGTCAGAAAGGTGAGAGGCCAAGGCTTCATCCACTAAGCCATTTACCCTTTTCCTTTGTAAGGAAGATTGATTTTTAAAAAGCTATTAACCTTCAGCAATTTATCTCATCAGATCATCTTCATTTTGCTCCCACTATAATAAGGCTGTATTATATAGTTTAATTCTTCACTTAATTCAGCTAGACTATCTAAAAAGAAATAGATGGAGAAAAAAAAAAAAACAAAAAAGAGAGAGAAAAAAATTATGAAAAACTTTGCAATGAAAATATTACCATGAAAACAAAAGAAATTTCAGGTGCTATCACATGTCTTGGAGACACAACAATGAAAGACGTTAAGTGTGTATACAGGGATCCTGGTTGGACAATAGTTGGACAATAGTTCTCAGTATTTCATAACGAAAGGATGATACACCATGCCTACAATAAGCCTTACCTAAGATATTCAGAAGACAAAAGGAGAGTATTCTCATTTCTTGAGCTGACTCACAGTAACATCAATACAACCCACATCCTTCCATTTGAATATTGTCAAACAGAAATGCTCCCTCAGCAGAAAAGAGCAGCTCCAAGGAAATTTGGTATTGAAATTTAATATTCTGCTGGTATTCAGAGAAGTGCCTCAATGAAGTACACAAAACAGTGGACTCTTTTAGCAAGAGTATATATAACACTAATTTTCTTTGCAATGAAGTATGTAGGTGTTGCTTGCGAGGAATTAAATTATTTCTGGTTTAATAATTGATTTGGAGAAGGAAAAACCCCACATTTTGTGAACAATGTGTTTGCATTAATGACTTTAATGCATCTGGCTGAACTTTTTGGCAGATACCAATTTAAATTTTCCTGGCATATGTAATGATAAAAGCAGTTCTAAGCATTCTAGGCCAAAGTGGATAGTGAGTTCACTAATATTAAAGGTTCAAAATTGTTCAGAAACTTACATCCCACTGACTTTCAATGAGACTTTGATTTTTAAGACCCTTAGGTTTGTCTGTAGAAACAGGTTTTTCTTTTTGTGTGAATTTGTAAAATGCAGAGCATGGACAACCTCGAAATAAAAAAACCAAAAAACCTCCTTTCTGTTATCTTCAATGTGCTTTGGATCAGAAAAAAATTTTAATTCGTTTTTTAAGCAGCTCTGAATTATTTCAATAGCTGTTTTGCTAGAGTGAGGACTGCAAGATAAGCCCATAAATGAGCTAAACTCAGCAGGTCATACCTCCTGGTTGCTTTTTCTTCTTCTTTACAAACACACATAAGTCTATGCATCTGATAGCATCTGCTCCTTTTCTTCTGGTGCTTGGATCTTTAGTTGGTAAACGGAAGTGAGCAGTTACATCTCCTCAGTATTTGACCAAAGCATGTACAACAGAAGTCTCCTTTAATTTTGCCCGTGCTTACTTAACACTCCTGAGCTGAAAGCTCTTTTGAGATCATGTGAGTAAGCTGGCATTTTGGCAGCTGAATAAAATTTGAAAACGGTGATACTAAAAGTAACTACAAAAACCCTACTAAGATACTCAGAGGATCAACTCAAAGTACTGCAGTTCCCTAGCAAGTGATTCTTTGTCAACAGAAGACAGGGTACAGGTAAGCAAACTCCAAAAGCAAAATATCAGGCAAAAGTCTGCTGCAAAATAGTTTGACTTTTCTTTACGAATGAAACCAATGATAAAGTAACTCTTCAGGAACTGGTTATAAATCCTCTTCATACATATTAAACAGTATACAGTGAATAGGATTAGTAATATCTTTTGTCTAATTTGTCAATCCAGTTCTTAGTTCCCCACAGTGCTTCAGTCAAATACAAAGACAGTCTCAGTTACTTTTCCATAGATTAAGTAGCTCTTGAATTGATATTTGCTGTATGGGTTGGGACTTTGACTGGTAAACACTGTGACTGATGCTGAAGGCCAAAAAAAGGCAGCAATGAGGAATTAAAGCGATAGACTTCTGGTTGACTTGAAGGGCAAATCCTCTCTCCCCATTTTTCTGTAAAATCAGAGTCATTCTCTTAACAGAAAAGAAACCTAAAAGTATTAGTATAACAATCAGTGATTGTTTTAATTTTTTCTTTCTTTTCATTGGCCTAATTTATTTTGATGTGTAAAACTGAATTTTGTGGCGTTTCACAACAAGAAAATGCAAAGGCCTTTGGTCAGCCTAGCTGTACCCACTCATGTTGCTTCTGAGCCCTCTTCAAAAGTCAGCTCCAAGGGCATGAACTGTTGAATTTACTGACAGTATGTTTTATCAGAGCATTTTCTCCCATGCAGCTGGAGAAGACTGCCACAAGATTGCCTAGTGCTGCTCTCTAGGCTACTTAGTTCACAATAGAGCAAGAATTTCAAGTATATTCTTCAGAACCAGCAGATAACTTGTTTTCAGATGTGGTGACACAGACATAAAGAGAGGTATATTAACTAGAATATAGTTCATCACCAGATTGAGTGGACTGACAGAACATTTCAGAACTCACGGATATTCCTGCCTGGACCTCTGCAACTGCAAGACCCTCCTCTTAGTCATTACTCTATCGATGAGCCACTGTGTAAACAGAGAGGTCTATTTGTCTTGTGCTGATGATAACAGAGGTGCATGAATAACTAACAGAATAATGTGAAACTTAATTGAAGAAAGAAAAAAATATATTTTAAAAATTTATTGGATTGTAACATAATACTAAAATCACTGTTCCAGAATATTGGTACAGTTATTTTTTCGCAATCCCATTTAGTTCCTTCTTTTGTCTTAGGATAAGAATGTATCTTCAAAAAGAAGGAAAGATGACAAATATAAACACTGTTTTAATTCTTCATAATTTTTAACTTCCTAGCCATTCAAGCTAACTAGCTATGTTCACTGGTCTGCCCTCCAGTAGTCCTTACTTCAGTTAACTGATTTGATCTGGTAACTGCTAAAGGTAATTGTCACCAGATTTGATCCATTACACTATTTTTAGCATAGCCTAATATTCACATTCAAAATAGTCAAGATAGTCAAGAACTCACATTCATTGTTAACAAGTGATTACTCATTGTTAACAAGTGAATACTGAACTATTTGTGGAAGCTTGTAAACAGCTATGAATGCATACTTCTTGTTTGAAAGGTCATAAAATTTGGAAAGCTGTAACAGAAACAAAAAGAGGAAAGAAGGTGAAAAAAAGGATATTCAGCTTTTTCTGACTTTTTTTTTTAATTTTACTTATTTAGCTTCATTCAACTGCCAGTAAAAGCAGCTAAAAGACTCATAAGAAATTCAATTAAATTGACAATCAAAGATCTAGTTCTTTATAAGCCTATTATGTTTGGTATGTTTATTCCAAAGAGTCATATTTCAAATTGTTGATATAACACCACCACGCTTGTGTTTAAGAATACCTTTAGCTGTTATCATAGGTGTAATATAGAGTAATAGGGACAGGTGCAAATATATCTATCTGAAGATGAAGGACAAAGCTGCTTTTGGAACCGCTATTGCAATTCGGCATTACGGATACACCAGTACTTATGTTCTGCCTTAGAACACTGCACATGCAACTCAGTTCCCAGTTTAGCAATGGTTTTCCCATGCAGTCTTGTACTTATATCAAAACTCTTCAAACAGATGCAACTTGTTCTGCCTCATGGCAGCTCACTGCAGTGAGGTGGAGTCTGTCAGGTTTGCGTACATACTAACAATGCCTCCAAGCATGCATGTAACACGTACTATCCACCCAAAGCTGCACAGGTCTGATCCTGAATTTACAAATGCAACTTAGTCAACCCTAGTGAGCTCAGTGTCCTGGTCACAATGCTAGGCTAACATGGCCAAGCTCTATCCAGAATTGAACTTCATCCTGGCAGCGCTGTTGAAAGCGGGATTACTTGCCATGGTGGTGGGTAACTATGTGCCACGCTCCACTTCCTTATCACCTGATGGCATCAGTCTGCACGTGAGGACAGCACTGCTGCCACTCCTAAATACACAGGGAAGAAATCTACACATGGGCAGTCTGGCAGTGCAAGCAATCCTGAACACTAAACAAAAGAAGTAAGCCAAAGAGTCATTTGGTATTTGAACAAACTCCTCACAGTAGAAAATCAGGAAAAGGTAGCATTAAAACTACTTAACCTGCAGCAATATTGTCAGGGATGTCACCCACAGGTACTGATTAGGCTGTGACAAACAAGGTTGTCTTTTCATGCACATTCTGCTACCAACAATGTCTATTCGCTTTAATTGTGGAGAGGCAGACACCCTTCCTCATGACAGGACTGTAATACTTCTTTTAATTTAACATACCTGAAGACAAATCTTTAGGCTGACACTAACCTTTGCTAACTTTAGAGCAACTACAACTTCACTGACTATAAATAAGTAGGAAAACTATATTTTGCAATTGTATTTATTACAAGGCAAAACAAAACAAGTACCAAGCTTAAAAACTAAAAACCCCAGAATAGATAGCAACACCATTCTCAATCCTAACTTTGAGAGCAAAGCATGTAGACAGAGAACATTCAGGATACTTCCACAGGAGAAATAAGCTTGATGCCAGTAACTAACTTTGTACCTGCTTTCCTGCTCTCTAATCTCTTCCATTTTTATGGAGTGCAAAACAGCCTGAAAGTCTTCATTTTGTTTTTCTGGCATATTTTTTCTCCTTGCCTCTCACCAGCAAAAAGATAATTCAATCTACCTTCTTGATTTTATGTGAGCACTTTAACTGAGCCAAAGAGATTCCATCAAAGCACGATAAGACAGCAAATGATCAACAAATACTTACATATCTACACAGTGTTTGCAACAATGTACTGCTGTCTGAATTTAAACTTCTTTTCCAAACTCCTGGATGGCCCACATAACAAAGGATCCAGGTAGACCTCTCTTTCAGTAAGAGGTCTTTTTTAGTAAGATAAATCCTCTAAACAATGAATTCCTTCTGGAAGCATCAGGGATTCACAGAAGCTTCTCTCCCCGGGCTTCAACCTTGCCAATGTAACCTATGCTTTTCACCAATTTTCTGTGCTTGAAATAAAGCTTTAGCTGCCCTAGTCTGGTGAAGGGAGAGGGGAAAGAAAATGCCTAGGAAAGAGTAACTCTTAACTTCTTACCTAACTGATTTTGCAATCAGTACAAACCAGTTGCAAGACTTCTGAAGAAATGAGCACTAATTTCCTTCACAGACCAGCAACAAGGCCTACTTACTCTATTGTCATCAAGGCTCTGTACAAAAAAACCCCAGATATAGGTGAAGCAGAGAAGTCACTTTGTAAACTACAGAAATACTCAGGAATAAGAACTCAAAGAACTGCAAAATGTACTCTTACTTTCTAAGTGCAATTTCTAAGTGTAATTTTCCACATTACTTTCCTCAGGGAGTAGCAAAATTCCTTTGTCCCTCCTCTGTCTTTCAGAGTAGTTCCTCTTATGATCTAGTCTTCCTCAATACAGGACTCGCTACATCACTCTTCTTCTTACTTGTGAAATATACTGAGCACAAAAATGTAACTTATTCAGTGGACTTCTAGGTGTGGAAACATAGAACAAGTGATGTTGGTTTTTCACTCTAATTCCCTAAAAAATCTGATTCCATTCAGAATGATTCCAAAACATCTATCTTCATAGTACTGCACTGCAAGTGATCAAGAATCATGAGATTGCTTTAAACAACCTAGTACAGTAGATGACACAGTGCACCACTACACAGTGCCAATAGCCCAGCTCCCAAACCTAAAATGGCAGCTTTAATGTGGTACTGCTTTCAGGCTAATCAATCCTGTCTATCACTGTACTACTCCAAGTGAAAGCTTGTGCTGAAATGCCTATATTTCTTTGAGTTCTGTAGCTGACAAGATCTGCTAGAGCTTAGGGGTCTCTGGGTAATGACTGGGTTGGGCAGTTCTTGGATGACTGTAAAGAAATTAGACTTGAAGTGTACAAGGGAGTAGGAAAAATGAATAGAAGACAAGACGGAAGTAAAATATGTCGAAGCTGAAAAATAGAGGAAAAGAGAAAAAAGGGAAATGTGAAGAAAAGAGAGAAGGAAGAGAACAAAGGTGACCTCAGCAGTACGTCCAAATGTCAGCTTTGTTTCATCAGGGAGAAATTGTAGCATACAGGACATGATTCTCCCTGTTTCTGTCCCAATTCCACTGGAGGATTCACAAACAACTCTTTGTCAACTGTTGCTGCCCTTCCTCTCTTCCCTTCCCTTCCTCCTCTTTTTTGATTGTAAGCTTTTGGAGCCAGGACCTGGATATGGACAGTGGCTTGCAGGATACTTGGAACCCCCCCATGATACGTCTATGAGAGAGCAGGACTAAAATAATAATAAAAAAAAATACAGTGCTTATATCTTTGTTCTAAACCAACCATAAGTGACATTTTACTGTATCCAACAAGTGATGAATTGATCCAACAAACTTAGTTAAGTAACATACTTATTTCAAATTTCGATTACTTGATAATACAAAAGAATAAAGTTCTCTTATTACCAGGATGTAATTAATGTTAGAAGTTCATACTGAGGGAGTAGAATTTTAGAGGTGAACAAACTCTCAGTTTCCTACATGTATCATAACTACAAAAAAACTTCTGTGCTGCGTAGTTTTGTGATGATTTGTTGCAGAAACTCCTCAGAGTGTGCAACAATCCTTTAAATGTGTCATATAGTACACACAGAACTAGCACTGCACACCAAGAACAGAAGGGCACAGAAGGAAAGCAAAGGCGGGATGTGAGGACTGGTTAACAAGTCCTACCACTCAACAACAACAGAGGACAGCCCTGTCAGGAAGACTGGCATTCCCTGAGCACATTGGGTTGATCCAAGTCACTCACTGTCTCGAGAAGGAGCCATGCCGTCCTTCCTGTCCATTTTCCTGATAACCATAGTTATGAGAGGCTTTGCATGCCCAGATATTAAGCCCAATATTGGCAGATTACTGGATTTGTTGTTGTAATGACACAGATAATGATACTACTGATCTGTATTTGTTACTGAATTGTTATTTAGGGAAAAACTGTTTATCCCTAAAGATGGTCTGGTGTTTGTTACTATATTCCAAACTGATAAAAACTTGGCAGGGCCACCCCAATCCCTTACAGTACAATACATACTGTGCTAGATTTATACTGTGATTTTTGGTCCATTTATTTATGGTCCTATATTCTTGCTTTGAAAGGTCAGTAATGAGAGTGGTCACATTGCAGGTTAAAAGCTGCAGAGGTTTCTGTGTACATTCTGGTCCCGCCTCAAATGTGTAAATGCTATTGATGCATTAATTTGTCTCTGCATATATGATGAGAGAGTCATTATCATTTCCTTTTGTGGAAGAATGAATCAGTTTAACAGCCCACAGATTAATACAGTACAGTACACATGCAAAAACCCCACCCCTATGCTCCTGCTTTTTTCACGTATTAATTCACACTCTGTATATGAACAAATGAAGTGATGAAGTCTAAACCAGATTATAACACAGCAGCTTTAAAAGAGAAATAGAATGTATTTTTTCTTCACAGTGAACAATTTGAATCCTTTTCCCTGAAACATTATAGCGCTTTGATATTTATTTGGATAGTGGTAACCTTAATATATTTTGTATGAGTTCATAACTTGAAGGGTAATTACCATTCACCAGAAAAGGGAACAGTGTTTTTCAGAGAGTTCTATAACTCTGTATATAGCAACAATCTGAAGAGTCTCTATGAGAAAATGGTATTGCAAATGCAAATAGCGTTGACTCTCTCTAATCCCATGATAATTCTTAACATGCTTTCAAAAAAACCCACAATATTTTATGGGGGAAACATGATTAATGAAAAGTAGATGTAAAATTTGAAGATAATTTGAGGATGCTTTTTATTATTTTTCATCATCCATAAATGAATTCAGATATATTCATTATGCTTGGAGGAGTCCAGCTCTTCATCACAAAGTTAACTTGAATTTTAAAAAGTAGCAACAGAAATTAATTTCTTTGCAGAGAAGTAGTATAAAGTGTTAAGATCAAAGACATAAACAAAGCCTGAAACAATTTTAAAATGTAATATTACGATAACACTAATTTCCCTAATTTTTGAGTTGTTTTCTTCATCAACTTTCTAATGACCAAACAATTTTCTAAACTGAACCTCCCTGAGGATGCTTCGTGGTGTTGCACCACTTGCCACTACTAAGAAGTGTCAGGTACTGTCATGTTTGTAACTCCAAGCAAGCTCTTAGATTGTCCTTCTTCACCAACAGGCTCAGCTTCCTCTACCACTCCTAAGAGAATGCATTCTCTTGGCCCTGACTATCTTGGTAATGCTTTCCTGGACTCACCACAGTTTCTCAGTCCAGAAAATCTGTAGAGGTCATCCAGATTCACTAAACAGTGACATAGCGTACCCAATTTATTGCTGGCATCAATCCTACTTTGAGTGAGAGCTTTAACCAAAAAACTTTTCCACACGCCTTCAACGACTTTATGGCTAATAACATATCCAATAATTTGCCATTTCAAGCCAAAATGATTTCTTTGCTTTTTAAACAAATCAAGCCAATTATGTAGGTTATAGTAAGAAAACCAGATGTCCACAGTGTGTATAGATGCTATAAATATTTGTGTACAGAGCAGCAAGGGTCTCTGCCTTTAGTGCAGGCATAAAAATGTATTGTAGAGCAATCGCAAGATGATTTAGTTGATATCTGAGCATTAGCAAACCTCTGAAACTTTTGTATCTTTTTAACAGCAATTAATGCAATGCTAATTGTGAATTCATGAAATGCTAATTGTGCCTTGTATTTCTGCAAAACACTGCTTTTAATTTAATATAAAGTTTTCAGAGAATTGAACTAAATAAAGCTATTTTTTCTGATTTTTAAGAGCATAAAATATGCACGTTTCTCTCATATTAGTGCAAGCAACTGTACCTTGTATTACGCAAACCCAGGTAATTACATTTCACGGGTCTTCCGTCCTGGGAGACAAAAGGGAGACAAATCCTCCCCTTAATTGTTCTCACTGTTGAATCTTTGATCATGAAAGTGCTATTCAGAGTGCATAAAAAAGAAACAAAACTTACTAATATTTTCAGTAATTTGATGACTATTAAATGCCAATATGTACTAAATTCTTCTGAAAGTTGCTTATACTTAACTAACAAACCATACTGTCATAGAAGAAACACTCATATATCTAGAGTCCAGGCTATGCCAGTATATTGAATGTAAATATTGTATTAGATATTACACTATTATAAATAACTATTTATAGATGTGCACTACTAAAGTGGAAATCTCTTTTAGGTTAAAATCCTAAAGAACTGCATTTGAGGATAAAATCCCATAAAGGATTTTTATTTGTATATAAAATGTTTACAGATTTGCAATAAAACATTAATGTAAGTAAAACTTCACGTATGGTTTAGGAATATTTATTCTGTAAGGTTTTATGTAAATAAATAAATAGTTGGTTATAAGACAAAGATCCAGCTACAACAGTAAAGGGAGCAACAGAAATGTTTACACAGCTGAGTCAGTAAAAACATTTGAAAAATTGCACAGGTGTAAAAGAACAAATTTGTTTATTATACAGACTGTTCTCTTATAGAGCAGTAACGATTTCTCTTTTTAAAAATATACACACCCTAGTTTTTCATGTGTAGCATTTACAATGAAGGATCTTTTTATAATCCCACACAGAGCAGATTCTGATCTGAGAAGTCAAGATAAAGTCACCTCGGAGCTAAATATTCACAAAGTAGAGTGTGAGGGAAATTTTGCCTCATAAGCAAAAATTTGTGATTTCATTGCTATCCTGTCCTACTCATCACATTTGCTTCTTTGCATCTTAGATCACAAAGTAACATGCTAGAAGCTGGTTTTTTTTTTTTTTTTGCTTTTGTCATCTGCAGGTCCAGCAGCTTGCAAAAAAAAGGAGTTTCTGATTCCTATTGTAGACCTGCAAGTGTTATTTTAGTACCAAAAAATTTGTCATTTCTAACTATTTTGTCAACATCCCACGGAATAATAATAGTGGACTGAAGGAATGAAACAGAGGACAGAAAATATCTGATTAGGGAGTCCCTAACAGGTGAAAAAAGTCAGAAATTGTGAAGAGTGGAAGATGGAGGAGGGCCATGAGGATGGTGAAGGGTCGGGAGGGGAAGGCTTATGAGGAGGGACTAAGATCACTTGATTTGTTCAGCCTGGAGAGGAGGAGACTGAGGGGAGATCTAATTATGGTCTTCAACATTCTTACAAGGGAAAGTGGTGGGGCAAGTACTGATCTCTTCACTCTTGTGACCAGTGACAGGACTCAAGAAAATGGCATGAAGCTGTGTCAGGGGAGGTTTAGACTAGATATCAGGAAAAGGTTCTTCACCCAGAGGGTGGCTGAGCACTAGAACAGGCTCCCCAAGGAAGTGGTCACACACCAAACCTGACAGAGTCTAAGAAGCATTTGGACAATGCTCTCAGGCACATGGTGTGACTTTTGGGAAGTCCTGCACAGGGCCAGGAGTTGGACTCGATGATCCTGATAGGTCCCTTCCAACTCAGCATATTCTATGATTCTATGTGAGAAAGTTACAAAGTGGAGATGCAGAAATGCCAAGTCAGAAGGAAGGTATACAAAGAAAATTATTTAAAGACGAGTGGGGAGTAGCACAATGGCTGGCTTAGATTAAAACATAACTACAGAGAAACATGGTTCTTCTCAGTGCCTGACAGGAAGGAAAGATAGACTGTATGACCAGAGTGAGGAGCAAATGCTGATGAGCAGACATGATGTGATCCTTTTTTAACCTTAAAAGTCTATGGAAAAGCACAAAGGCATAGAAAAAATAACTAACAACTTGTTGCTTTCAAGTTCTGGTGAGATCACTTACTTTGAGATAGATGTGAACTACCATCAAAAACACACTTTTTCACAAATAGGTTTTCTACTTTTTTATTAACTCTTTAAAAGTATGATGCCATTAGACACTTAATGAATATTAACACGAAACAGTGATGAATAACACACTGAAGTCTTCCTTTTCTGGACCAGAAAAAAGATGAAAGATGAACTTTACTAAAAAAAAAAAAGAAATCTACAATGAAATAAAACCTGGGTAATCTTTGGTGGCTTTAATTTCAAAGTAGGTACAAGTGTTGCCCTTTAATAGAACAAGATCTTTGAAATCTCTAAGACTCCTTTTAAAGGAACATGTTATGATCTTATTTTCATAAGGTGATCAGGTCCTAATGAAGTCAAAGGAACCAGAAATTATTTTAATTTTTTATCAATATCTTTAGAGGTGTTAGAGACCCATAGTACAACTTTATACAGAAAAAGAAACGAGTGAAGGGATCACACATTGTAAGTTCTTACTGAATACTAAAACTTAGATTTGCTTAGTTTGGAATAAAAATATCAAGTAAAGGTTGTTGAATGCTTATTCAGTCCACAGATAGAAACATCGTATGTGTCTGTGTGAACAGGGACAATTTCAAAGAAATACCCTCTCACAATACTAAATTGTTTGAGAAAATACCCTAGTAAAATAATAATAAAAAAGTCATAATGCATTATTGGTTCTGATGTATTTGCTGATTTGCAGAGATACTGTATTTCTAATTTCTTACATTTCTTTTCTAGTGCCCAAAGATGCAGACAAATATCTTGCTTCACACACTGCATTCAAAGCAGTGTGTGCAAGACTCAAGAATTATCCAATAAAGAGCATCCTCAGATCACCTTTACCAAGGGTAATAAAGGCCATGAAAGGCCGTTCTTTACACAGACTGCATCTGAATTTTTTCTAGAATATTAAGACACATATCAATATAAGCTGTCATTCAACCTTGAGGTGCAGATAAAATAGAAAAATGACAAGAGGTACTTAGTAGCTACCTATTTTACTAAACCAGTCTGTTTAAAACAGAGCATGAGTTTCAGGGCAATAAAGGGTCATGTGGCAAAGTGGTATCTCCCGAACTCCATCAGTGGAAGGTAGTGTCAGACTAGTCACAGTGAACACAAGTTTTAATTTTTCATAGCATCATGTCCTTAACAGACTTAGGACCTTTTCTAGAGGAAAAAAAAGGAATTTCATCTTTCAAGTCTAGCATGTGTATCACTTGTAAACTTGCAAAAATACACTGAAAAAAACACATTTGGCCAGGTAAAACTCTCATGCCTATGCAAGTGATACTACTGTATCAGAATACAAAAGCCTGGTGAGGTTATAATAGGAATGTGCAGAAGTGTCACATGATTAAACAAAGCTTTTGACTGCACAGCTGGGAAGCTTTCACCTTTGCCCACTTCTGGTCAGGGCTGTATCTTTTTATTCATAACTTATGATTATTTTGCCCCCAAATTTCAAGTACTGCATATAGACCAGACTGGTCCCATATAGATCAGAGCCCAGCTTCTCGCTCTATACAGACTAAAGCTGGCTTCAAACTTGGAAGATCTCAAGATGAGATTTACTTCTTAATAAGCTATCAGGACAATTTTACAAGGAATCTTGGAACAACACTCCGTAAATTTCATCCTCCTCATGCCTGAAGCTACATTGTTTACTACTCTGACCATAGTCTTAAGACCAAACTAAGCAAACGAGGAATTGCACAGTGATACAGAATCACAGAATCCTAGAATATGCCGAGTTGGAAGGGACCTACAAGGATCATTGAGTCCAACACAAATGATCCTCCTTTTTTAACATATCAGCAGGTAACAATTGCTCAGAAGAGGTTTTTCTCCTCCACTCTCATCTGCAAGGACTCAAGCAGCTCACTTGAGCACCTTCCCTGTCAGAAGTAAAGAGAGCAGCACCCATATGCACCTTTGAGGTAGTGTTGTGAAGAGTAATTATGATTTTTAAAGTATCTTTTAAATGTGATCATATAAAGTAAACAATCTAGTGAATGAGATATGGGAATGAGGACTAACAAGGGATGAAAATATTGAGTCACCGGCAGAGCTTTAAACCTTAGCTTAAAGAAAAAACAGAATTAGTTAAAAATGCATAAAAAAATAATTAGCAGATTAAAAAGATTTAATTCATCAGACGTATTTAATGGATGCATAAACAAACTAAGGAATATACACATGTCCACAAACTGGTGTTTGTAATTCCCAGAGGCAAAGACTCTGAGCTCTTATCTGCTTCTTACTGAGTATAAATTTTGGCTCTAAACACTCAAGCAACATTTTTTAAGCAGGAGGACTTATTGTCACCAAACATTCTGAATTAGTCATTTCATATTAGTCTTGACTCTCTCCTTCCTGTAAGTTTTTAGCTAATAAAGACAGCAAAGGCTCCCACCATCCATCCATCCATCTTTCCAAGCAGTATATTTTCTCCAACAGCAGAAAACCCCTATTGCTGATCCCAAGACAAGCACAGCAGAGGTGAGGGCAGAGCCAGCAGGTGTGAGCTATTTTCCACTCTACAATATCCAGAACAAGCACAAAGAAGGTATTTGCTCACCAAAGAAGACTCTTTCTATTATTCTTTCTATAAACTTCTCTATATGCACAGAATAGCTGAACTTCCCCACTCATTCTTTTAAATGAACAGTCACATTATCTAATCTTTATAAAATACTTTCCCAGGTTGTTTAGTGACTATGTTGCATTTTAGCAGCATCTTTAGTGGTTTCTGCTCTAAGCTTAAGAACTTCAAAGAAACAAGGACGCAAGCAGGACTGATGGGTTTATGACTAAGTCATGATCCCCCAAAGCCCTGCTCAGCAAATGGAAAAGTCCACAGTATCACAGGTGTTGTGGGTAGGATCCTAAAATCAGGACCTAGATGCCAGAGTCACATCTACATATTTAGGCAGTTTTGAATCATAATGTTTTTATGCATGCAAGCCCAGCTCAGATCCAGAAATTACTGTTTCTTTCTGACTGAGCTACCCAGAGGATTTTATTCTATAAATTTTCTTAGAGTTTGACTTACCCTTACTTTCTTTTACACATCTAATTCTCTTAATACATGTGCAATAAAGAAGGCAACAATGCCTCATTTTTAAGATCTTAGTGGCTGGAGGCTAGGAAGTAAAAGACCTAGATTTCATTCCCTCTTCTCATGGAGAATGGGATAAATAGCTTTCCTGGGAAGAGACCTGAATTCTGATCCCTCTCGTGTTTTTGACGAAATACTAATTAGATTAAATACATATACTGATTTGAAATTAGTGAAAGTATGGGAATTTCAAATGCTTAGTACCTCTTCAAATAAAATGGCAGAATGTTTTCATAAATCCTCTCTAGTTTTTCATTTATGGTTTCAAAACAGCATTTCTATTCAGACATACAAACTACCTACCTATTTCCAATAACCTCAGCCTGAATTGGATAAATTCCTATGAAAAATCAGGTATAGGACCTCTCTGTTTAGACATTTTCTCAACTCAGTATCCAAACTTACAGGCTAGGTTTGAAAATATCATCCTTCACTTTTCCTCAAGTCTTCTGTGCTCTGAGAAATTAAGTAAAATGTTTTGAACTCATAAGAAAGACTGTCAGATATCCTGAACTAAGAAATGAAAACAAAACTAATAAACAGAAAAGCCAAAAGCCATCAGTGTCTTACAAGCTAATAAAAAGGAAAATGCAACAAGCAGCACAAAGCCTAAAAATAGTGACTACAGGGCTCCAGCTCCTAGGCATTGTGGAATTTAAAGGGCCAGGCTCCAGAAAGCGAGCAGGTGAAAATGATTACAGGGGAAGGATGGACGTGGCCTTCAAATACAATAAAAACATTCCCGATCTGGAGGAAAGCTATGTTTCTGTATGCAGTATGCAGCCACAATATCTCAGCACTGTAAAAGTTGAATTTTAGAAACTTGTTAAAATGTTAAAATAGTTTGTTATTAAAGTTTTGGGAACTTTAATGTACTGTTTTTCCTTTATCTCAGCGTATGCATATGGTCTCAAGCTTCCATACCAAATGCAGTACTTGGAAAACTAATTTAATTTTCCTCTCTAAGTCTGGCTTAATGTCCTTCTTCACATTGTGATATTTATTGCTAAACTATACACTGAAATATTGTAGAAATCTTGTTATTGTTATTAGGTAGGGCTCCCTAAGAAGGAAATGTTCAAAAAATAGATCATAGATTATTGACTCATGTTTAAATTATATTTCCACTTACTAATAATTAATGTAACAGGGTGAGCAGTTGAGTAAAAGGTTATATCTATAAAATTATTAAAAAGGATTAAATTATGCCTGGCAGCTACTAGTGAAAATGCACCCAGCCATGGCTATCTATACTGCAGTTGCACTGTCTCAGGTGGAAATTGCATACTGATGTGGCCCATTTGGTATGCTATAGACTTCTCTGAAGGAGGAACAGTGAGGGGACTAAGATAAAATACTAAGGGAACATAATAAAATGTGGATGTTGATATTGAGAAACTAATGACAATTTTGCACTTCTGCTATTCTAAGTGCACTATTGTTAATAACTACTAGTTTTAATTTCTTCCATTTACTATTTTAATATTTTTGAATAATTTTTCCCTAAAAGAGAAAAGGTAGAATGAAATTCCACTTAGTAAACTTATTCTTATCCAAAAACCCCCTATTTTAAAATCAATTATCTTTCATCTGCTTTTGCCCTTCTATAACTTTACCTAACATTAATACCCTTTATTGCATATTGTATATCTTATCAGAATATCTGAAGATGTAAAGCACAGAGACAACAGTTCCAGTATTCCAAACTATATATTAAGAGGTAAGAGTTTATTTTTGTTAGTTCGGTATTTAATCAAATTTTGGTATCTTTTCTGTTTAATGACTTTTGCTACTGACTGACCCTGATATATTTGAAGTCCAGAATCTGAATGTACTTATTCCAGAGCTTGCTTCAAGGCTGCAGCATATATGGTAATACCTAAAAAGAATCTACCCTGTGCATCCACTTAACAATGAATTTTTGATTGATTTTTATACAGAAACACACAGAAAACTACAAACTAAATATACAATATATTGCCTATAATTCTTTCAATTATCACACTTCCTCATTTCTCATCATCCTGAAGCTTTATCCATACAGTAATTAAAAATGATTTTCCCCACTCTGTTGACAAGTCTTCGATTTTGGTATGACAACTCTTGTTTTATAATGAGGTGAAAGGATATTACTGGTAAAGAAAAATAGACTTCTCTACTAGCTAATGACTGTCAAGTATTATACTTCTCTGAACATACTGTCTTTTTGGGAAGAAAATACTCATATGGGGTTCCAAATGTGTACTAGTATGCCTATTTTTATAACGCAAACAACCACGAATTTAAGGTGACTTTTGCCAAAATTAAAAAGAGAAAAACTCCCTATTTCTACTACTATTTCTTCCAATAATTTTAGAGGCTTTCAAGGAGCTGTGAACAAAAACCACAAACATGGAATTATCTTTTTGGCATCTTTACGGCCCGGTTGTGAAAGGGAGGATAAGATCTGATGAAAGTTGTGTCACGTGTTTTGAAGCTAAACCTCTAAACTGGAGGTTAAGCGTCCATCTGAGTCATTTATGAAATACATATGTAAAATCTGGATTGCTTATTTTAAACAGTATTTTCTTGGCTCTAAATGGTGTTAATATTCTGTTACTTTCTTCTCTGTTTGGTATGTAAAATGTGCACAATTGTCATCTCACACTAGCAACCCTAGATGACCTGGCTTCATTTCTGCAATATATTTAGACCAGTTGCTCACAAATGCTTTTGTGGCATCTCCAAGTGGCTTAAAAAAAATTTAGGTGGTTCCTAAAGTAAAAGGACGAGGGCCAGTTTAGAACTGCTATGCTACCTGACCTTCTTAGCGGTAACTTCCACTATGGAAAGACTTTCCATTCTCTGGCCTTTGGAAATGCTTCTCTTTAGTTAGATGCTGATGCATTTCCTGGAGCTCTTTAAACACAGCCAGCTGTGTGTGTGCTGCTGAGGGTCAGTATTATTTAAGCATTGTTTCAGAGACTTCCTGTCCCTGAATTCTGTAAGAGGGGAAAAGTCCTGTTTTGTTGTTTGGATTTTTTTTTTCTTTTTTTGGATTTTTTGTTTGTTTGTTTGTTTTTTGTTAGTGTTTTTTTTTTTTTTTTTTTTAGGGATGTACATTTCTCCCCAAGTAAAAACAAGTCCTTGGGGAAAAAGCTTCTGTAAATGACTGATAAGGAGTAGAAAAGGAAGTACAGACTCAAAGCATCTAGTTTTTCAGCCAGTTGAATCCCTCCAAGTTTAGGGCATCAAAGAATCCGAAGTCTACATATAAGAACTACAGGAAATTAAATGCATCCTTTGCATATTTTCATAAAGAAAAGGTTGTTCTTATAAGGAACATTAGAGATCATCTGATTCTGTGAGCCTTAATTTATCAGCTGATATGTTGCCACAGAGTATGCAGTGACAATGACAGCAATAAAAGAAAAATCCAAGAGCTTTGAGACCTTGTTTCTCTATTTGCTTTCAATAATAATTCAGGCTTCGTGTCAAAATAATGATAAGTATTCCCACAAAGATGAACTATTAGCGATGGGACTTTGTTTCTTAGTTTCTTATCACATCAAAAAGGGTACATCTTTAATTGTTTTATTAAATATTCATTTTGGTGGCTGTGAAAATATTAGAAACAAAAATATATTACACAAATGGGTTTATAACTTACTCTGTCTTAAGGCAAATCCAGCCATAAACCACATTCCCTCTTGATTAATATCTCAGCAGTGTTTACTACTATTCAACTGCTAGTACAATGTTTATTCTGTTCATTATACTGGTTCCTGTATCACTGTGGTGTTTATTGTTCTTCTGTGTATTTTTGACCTCTAATGTTTTATCTACAGCTCTATGATAAAATTTACTCTTTTTTTTTCAAATATGGATTCCATCCTGCTTGTATATTACTGGCAACATGAAGTCAGAAGAGTTAAGTAGCCTTAGAAACAGCCTTTGCTTATGGGGTGGTTTATACAGCGCCTGGCCTGCTGGAGACAGATGGGGTTCACCTGTCTAAAAGGGAGGAAAGGATTCTAGCCTGTGACTTGTCAGGGTTGATTGAGAGGGCTTTAAACTAGGTTTGAAGGGGGAAGGGGATAAGACCAGGCTCATCAGAGATGAGCCGAGGGGTGGCATGCCAGGTTTGGGGGTGAAATCCATAGCTCATCTAAAGTGTATCTACTACTCCCTGACTCTGAAGTGTACTAGCCACACTGGAACACACTAGCAGTCCTGTGAGGATAAGCCAGGGACTCTTGAGGTAATAAAAGCCAGCAGGGAAATACCAGAAAATTGTCTCAAAGGAATTAATGGGTATTCCTCTGAGAAGGCAGCACAGCCAACAGCCTAGCTGAGGTACCTTTACATCAGTGCACAGAGCGTGGGCAACAAACGGGAGGAGCTGGAAACTGCTGTGCTGTTACATAAGAGAGCTGACAGAACTTTAAGGAAGCCTTCCATGGATTGCAAGAGGTAGCAATCCCCAGGACCAAGAAATTGGGCAAGGGAGGCAAGACTGGCATGGCTGAGTAGGGAACAGTTGGTCAAACTAAAGATAAAGAAGCAAATGCACAGACAGTTGAAGCTAAGACCGGTGACCCAGGAAGACTATAGAGAGGGATGAGGAAGGCCAAGGCAAAACTGGAACTGAACTTGGCAAGAGACAAAAAGAATAACAGGAAGGGATTCTTACAGGTATTTTAACCAGAAAATGAGGGTTAAAAAAGGTGTATCTCCCTGATAAACAATGCTGGAAAACAGGTAACAAAGGATGAGGAGAAGGCTCAGATACTGAAAAACTTTTTCACCTCAGTCTTCACTGGCAACCTCACTTCCCACACCTCTTGAGTGGATGGACACCAGAATGAGTACTGGGGGAGCAAAGTCCTTCCCAATGTAAGATCAGGTTCATGACCACCCGATAAACCTGTATATACATACATTTATGTGACCTGACGAGATGCATTCCAGTCCTGAGAGAATAGGCTGATGTAGTTGCCAAGCCACTCTCCACAATATTCAAAAAGTCATTGTAGTCAGGTGAAGTCCTAGGTGACTGGAAAAGGGGAAATATTGCACTCATCTTTAAAAAGGGTAGAAAGGATGACTCCGGGAACTATCAACCTGTCAGTCCCACCTCTGTGTCTGGGAAGATCACGGAACAGATCCTCCTAAAAGTTCTGCTAAGGCGCATAGAGGGCAGGGAGGTGGTTTGGGACAGCCAGTACATCTTCACCAAGGGTAAGTCCTACCTGATAAACTTATTTGCCTTCTAGGATGGAGAAACTATATAAGGAGACAAGAAAACGGCTACAGTTGTCATTTATGTGGACTTCTGTACAGTCTTTGGCATGGTCCCCCATAACAGCTCTCTAAACTGGAGAGATGAATCTAACAGTGGACTGTTAGATGGATAAGAAAGTGGTTGGGTGGTCACCTCCAGAGGGTGGTGGTCAACAGTTCAGGGTCCTGAGGGACATCAGTGACAAGTGGTGTCCCTCAGATGTCCATACTGGGACCAGTATTATCTAATATCTACATTAAAGACATAGATGAAGGGATCTACTGCAGGCTCAGCAAATTTGCAGGACACCAAGCTGAAAGGTGGTATGCTATCCAGAGGGCTCTGGACAAGCTTGAGAAGTGGACCCATGTGAATCTCATGAGGCTTAATAAGACCAAGTGACAGGTGCTGTACTTGGGTCAGGACAACCCTCAGTATCAATACAGGCTGGAGCATGAGCAGATCGAGAGCAGCCCTGCTGAGAAGGACTTGGGGATGCCGGTGGATGAGAGGCTGGACGTGAGCCGGCAATGTGACCTTGCAGCCCAGGAAGCCCATCGTGTTCTGGGCTGCCTCAAAAGCACCGTGGCCAGCATGTTGAGGGAGGGGATTCTGCCCCTCTACTCTGCTCTGGTGACACCCCACCTGGAGTACTGCACTGGGTCCCCAGAACAGGAACGACCTGTTGGAGAGAGTCCGGAGCAGGGTCATCAAGACGATTAGAGGAATAGAACTTCTCTTTTATGAAGAAAGACCAAGAGAATTTGGTTTGTTCAGCCTGGAAAAGGGAAGGTTTAGGGGTGACCTAATTGCAGCCTTCCAGTGCCTGAAGGGAGCCTACAAGAAAGGTGGAGAGAGACTTTTTATAAGAGCATCTAATGAAAGGGCAAGGGAGAATGTATTTAAACTAAAAAATGAGAAAAAAATTAGAAAAAAAATTCTTTACTGTGAGGGTGGTGAGGCACTGAAACAGGTTGCCCAGAGAAGCTGCGCATGCCTCATCCTGGGAGATGTTCAAGGCCAGGCTGGGTGGAACTCTGATCAACCTGATCTAGTGAAAGGTGTCCCTGTCCATGGCAGGGGGGTTGGAACTAGATGATTTTTAAGGTCTCTTTCAACCCAAACCATTCTATGATTCTCTCTAGCTACAGGGACCTACATGAACAAACTGTTTCTGCTACCAACTTTTCCAAGCTATTCTGTCTCAGAACAGCAGTATGACTCAGACGTTGATAGCAAAATCAATATTTCCTTGGTTACTTTTTTTAACTATATGTACCATTTTTCCCCACATAAAAAGGATACTATCTCGAGAAAGAACCAGGGATGGGCAGATTATGAGTCTGTATAATCCATACAGTGACTTGGACTGGAATATGTTAAGGGAATATTTTGCAGATGCTTTCACTTCCTCTGATGAAGAAGCCCCATAAACACATTATGAGCATGAAGTTAGCTATTGGGCTGAAATACTCCCTGCTGATTCTTCTGAAGTTGTTCTGTGGTCTGAGGCAGAAATCTCTTCTGTGTCTCTGCTGAGTGGCCCAGAAATGGTAAAGTCCTCAAATAAGTAATGTGTGAATGTATGGTTTGTTGAATATAAACAAGACACACCAATGGGTTTGAGAAAAGACCAGCAAAGAGAAGTCCATTGCTTAGACCCGACTCAACTAAAGAGTGTGGGATACTTCAAAATGGAGACTGAAGCTTTTAGAGACCTCTATCAGTACTTGTCAGTTAAACAGATCACTGATGAAGATAGACATGAAGAAAGAAATAGGAATTATGCCATGTTTTCAAAGGCAGAGAGAAGAATAAGTCATATGGGGAACTGGCATGGTAGTATATTAATGGTGAATATTTTCTATATTTCCTAACATTGGATAGTACCTAAAAGGCTGCCTTAATCTTTACTCTTCACTTTTTACTTTAGCTTCTTAAAGATTTCAGGCATGGAAATAATGCATCTGTGACACTTAAATGTTATATGAAAATTCTTCCACATTAATGGTAAAATTATAGTAAAAAAATAAGATCAGAAAAGAAGAAAAGAAATGGAAGCAAACTACATTTTTTGTGCAAGTCAAGAAGTACATCCATGTCATAGGTATCCAGAAACAAACAGACAAACAACAAAACACGAGAAGCAAGATGTTAGATTTGTAGGATATTTAATTTTTTTTTAATTCTGAACCTTAGACCAGTTATCCAGTTGCCTATAAAGCCATAAGTTAGTGGTATTTTACAGTCACTTCAACAGCACCCCAGACAGGCTTCACATCAAGGCTGTCCCTAGTGAATACTGTGGTTTATCCTTTCAGAAAACCTCAAACCATTTGTGTACTGAATATGTTTGCTCCAGTAACCAGAAAAAATATCCTCTGATGTAAATTGCTCAAAACACGTGTAACAGAGATGGGAAGAGCCTCAGCACTAACAGTACCAAGTTACTGATTAACTAGTTTTCCTCCAAATTTCTAGATAATGTAGAAACAGTCTGCTCCAGACCTGACAGAAATTCACAGGAATCCGTGCAAAGTCCACTGAAGTCCTTCCTTAACTTAAGTGGTACTGTGTTGAACCCAAGATATTTCACATGAAACAAAACGTATTTTGCTGATCAGCTTTATTCCCAAATGAGTCAAATCAATATACCTGCATTTTGGAATGCATCTCTATCTCTTTAAGTTCAGCAGTGGCTTTTTTTTTTTTTATGTCTTTTGATTTTAAGTATCACTCTTTAAATATATTTTAAGTAGCAGTATTTTATACTATTTTCACCTACTTATCTATTGGCTGTAAATACATGTTTAGGTGACAACTGGTAAAGATTCAAACATACGTTTATCCAGATTGGATTTCAACTTCTCTCTCAGTTGCTAACACCTTTTTACTAGTGACCTCTTCCAGCAGATGTCATTATGTTGTAAGCAGCAAACAGAAAGCAGGCAAAGCCTGTACTGCAAAACAGGAGCACCAGGAAATGTTTAGTGCTCTTACTAATTGAATGTGTGCGTATGGAGGGAGTTGCATAGTAAACAAAAACATTAGGTAATCTCTTATTTTTCACACTCTTGCTCAAAATATATTCAAAACATATTTTCAAACCTTGCAAGAACAAAATGAAGAATCTTAAAACACAAAACTACCTCTACATTTAAAATGTGTGTTTGAGCTCAGGTATCTAATTATTTTCTTATGTTATACATATGGATTGTCTTCAATATTACTAAAATTTGACATTGCTGAGATGGAGTGTAACTTATGCTTTCTAAAAAAACAAATGCTATTAAATTTTTAAGACAAAAAGACAAATAGTCTAAATTTCAGTACTATGCGGATTACTCAGATTCAGGGAAAATGCAAGCTTGACAAAATCTGTATTTCTGAAATATGCTATGATACTCCTCAAGTGCAAGTAATGGGGGACATATGGTGAGGTACTATAGCACCTGAAACCAATGGTCTGAGTTCTCATATATTCAGTGTGTGAGGTGGTTCTAATCCACAGACATGTCCTGATTCAGGAGAGGAAATAGTTTATCCTGGAATGTGTGTAGACTTTCCTGCCCCTCGGTTAGTAGATCTCAGAGATTACTATATGATTTCACCTCAGAGATGACTGTACGTTTCCTATAACACTCAACCACCCACTGAGCATCCACAATTGCAAACAAATCTCAGAAAATTAGTTTCCCAAATCAGGACTACTGCACTTGTATTTCAACTGCAGTGGTATGACTGTGGTGTGAGCAGATGATCTTTCACAGTGGAGGCAGGAACATCTAGGAGAGGAGCAGCATTAGCATGAGTGAATGGCAAACATGACAGTCATCCTAAGTTAAGCCATTGCTGATTGCGAATATGCAGCCATACACTGCCTAACCATTACTAGCAGTTATTATATTGTAGTAGTACTCTTGGCTGCCAGTCAGAGATTAGGATTCCCATGGCAAAGCACGTAAAAAGAGAGCCTGGAGGAAGCTGTGGTGTAAGTGAGTAGCTGCTGTGCCAAATACTGATTTCACACAATGCCGCAGGCTTCCCCCACAGCACCTCTAAGCCCTCCAAACCTCAGAATAAAGAGGGTTATTACAGTCACTTAAAGAAAAATAATTTCTCTATGATATAGGCACATGCAAGACTCTTCACAAACAATAACAACCTATGGAAGCAGCAACACCATTTTCTGCAATATTTTTGAACTTGTATTTTAAAGATCAGGAAATTGATTTTATCCTCAAAAGGTAAGTTCTGTGATTTTAAAAGTACACGTTATTCTTTCAGAGGAAGAACATCCCTTCTTCAGCGAAAAATGGAATATACCATTAATTATGCGCCCATGTGTAATGATGGCCTTTTTGTTCCCTTATGCTCTGTTTTGGAGACATTGGCTTCTAATGTCAGCTGGACACACATACACGTCAGCACCTTTTTTTTATATTCTTATTGTAAAATATCAAAAAGCCTTGAAAGAGATATATCTACACACAATTGCAGTGCTGTTCAGTCTGTCCCAGAAGTGCCCCTGAATCACCAGAACATCAAACACTAGTGCATAGCGGAGACTGAGCTGAGCTCGAGATAAGTAGCACAACAGAAGGAAGAATGTGGACTCTGCTCTTGACTTTCACTATCTCTGACATGATACCTGAATTTCAGAACGTGTCATTTCCCACGTGAAGACAAACACGATAGCTTAAACCACACTTCATGATTCAGCAATGGTTGAAAGTAATCTGCTTGGCTTCTGCTGAAACAACCTTAGCAGTGCTCTTGTAAGCAGACAGCATGGCTCAGATCGACTCTGATAAGAGCTGAGAAAGAGAATTCCTGAAAATTCCTCCCTGCCATAAATGAACTAGATGTAGATAAGGAGATTAAAGATGGACATATGGGGTCTACAAAAATGAGGTGCAGAGACAGAACCAGCGTGGCCAACACATCTAGAGAGACTGCAGTAATGACATGCTGATCAACACGCTCTTCAGACTGAAGAACAGAGATCAGCTGATAAAGACACAGACACACAGTCACCCATCACCCTTTGCAAGACTTTTCCTTAAGTTTGAGGTTCAGGAGGATGATATATCATTATCCCATGCCACTCTTACTAACCTGTTATCAGACACGCTATACGAGGAGAAAATTAAAAAGCTTTTCATAAGCAGATGACTCCCCTGGTGTTAAGGCAAAAACATCAAAGTGTTAGATCTCTTTCTCTATGAGAAATATAAGGACTCAACTGAAATCGACTTATATCCAAACACATAGCAGTTTTCAGAGCAGGAAATATTGTCAGATAAAGATTACTATAATTCACCAGATGTTTGGAAACCTTTTCTTGTGAAAAGGAAATTGTTTATCTACAATTAAGATCTTTAGACACATGAGCAGAGCCCTCTCAAACTATGCCTACATTATTGGAAAGGTATTCTTGAAAATGAGTGTGATACCATCCAAATCAGTGATAGAAAACATTAGCTTTCTGGTGAGTTTTCTTCATTGTTTCTACATAATATAAAAAACTTCTACAATTTTTTTCTGCAGCCTTTAAATTACTACTCTTGAGTACTTTCTCCCACTTTGGGTTTAACCTAAGGTATGCATTTTAAAGTAATTACACTTATCCATATTAAATTTCACTAAAATGCATCTGTCCAATCTCTTCCCTTTTCTTGCAGTTTGCTTTCAAGGTATGGCTTTAGACTTGCTTTACCATTGGCACAAGAAAATGACTAATAGAATATGCATTAATACTTAAACGTAGGTGACTGAATTTATTGTACGCGTACGGAACCTGTACTGGAGTGCTTTCAGCTTTGAGCCCATCGGGTTCTCACTGCTGGAGTGTGTATTTCACTTACATACCTTGAACATTCTTCTCCCAGTAAGAGAAGTCATGCACCACACTTCATAGCAAGCAAATAAGGGAGTAGTCAGAATAACATAATTGTAATTTCACAGTGTGGATTTTAAGTCTTGTTTGAAATGGAGGCAGTGCACACTTAAAACTCCCTGACTTCTAACACAGTGTCTCTCAAAAAAATCCATCACCCTTTTAATTTTTAGCTGGCATGCATTAGTAAATAAGTCAGAATGCTTGTGCCTTTTCTGCACTGAGATGCATACAAAATACATAGTCTGACTGCCAATATTGTAAAGTGATTTTCATTGTGTGTTTTACGGAACTGTTAGATATGTTGGATGAAATCGTGGTATCCTTTGAAGTTAAGGAGAGCATTACTGTTGACTTAATGAGACCAAGATTTCTTTTATGTTCAAAGTTAAGCAATGTTATTCACTTTCTTTTTTATTAAAACACACCGCAGAAAGTTAAAAAGTAAATCAGTACTTTCAGTGTTGTATCCACAACATCTAAAGGCCTAAAAATGTCAGTAACTCAAAAATCCCCATAAATGGTTTTGAATGCCAGACACAAAGTTAGATAGAATTTGTATGAAGTCAGAAATATATGAAAGAAAGTGCTTCTTACTGGCAGCAAGTCTGAGTTGCATTAACAAACTCTTATAAAAAAGTTCTATAGAATTTATTTAAAATTAAAATCTATCTTTCTCTAAACTGCTTGCCTCCATGAAATAAATAAAAAAAAAGAAACAGGATTTGTGATTAAATATTATGCCAAAGGATTAAAAAAATAGAAAAAAAAGTCTAGTTCTTTAACGAAGACTATCAGCTTTTAGATTCATTTCTAAGGAAGTCAATTCAACACCTGTAGACTCCTATTATTTATTCTGTATGACATTTCCATAGGGCATATGAGAACATATATATGAGCTATATGAAATATTCCATACTGAGTTATAGCTGTTGTGATATAGAATTTATAAATACCTCAAACATATAAAGGTAGCATTTATTAAGAAATTACTTCAGATTTCAGGATGTTTTAGAGGGTCTTTGTGCTATGATCATGTTTGGACACATTCTGAGATCATTCAACATCTTGTTTCTAGAATGGAAGTTGTAAAGCATTTCTTTCAGTAGAAGTTCATCTGTTTTTGGGAGACAGGAGTATGTGGACACCATCAGTTCAGACCAAGATCCTAAACATTGATTAAGTGTTTCTTGATGGAAAACTAGGATTAAGTGGGTTAATGTCCTTTACATGTCTTATTGTGGTTTAGTATCTGGAAGACAAGGTCATGGCTAATGTTGAATAATTACACAAGGCTGAAAGATGGTAGAACAAATATTTGACACTTCAGTACAATGCTTTTCCTCATTATTAATTGGGTATCATAAAAGCATGTAGAAATCTAGCAATCTCATACTTGGTAAGAAAAATCTACAATAGCTAATCAGAGAGCCCTGAATGCTTAAAATATCTACTGACATCACCACAGCTGAATAGACAACTTTCAGGATGCCTCGGCCAATTGTTTCTCCAGAGGCAACTGAGCAATTGGCTGCTTATAACCAGTTGATGACCAGCCATTACTGAGCTGGAGTATTTGTGCTTGAATGTTTTTGGAGTTCTTTCTGTCAGTTATTCCACGTTCAGAGGATCAACCAATATTCCCAGTTCAGATTAATTTTAGATAAAACATAATATACAAGGGATATCTTCAAGAAAGAGGAGAAATGTAAGTCTAAATGCCTCAAGTTTCCATCTTGTGTTGCCTCAGAAGACAGAAAAATATTTAAGTTCGTATGTCACCCAAAAATCAAAATGCCAGAAAGACTGAGATTACATTATACTATCAATATACAAAAAATTAACTTAAAATGTTAATTAAAAATACACCAAATACAAATACTCAGATTTTTCTTTCATTTTGTATCACATCACTTTCCCCCATTTTTACTCTTTTTTGTCTATTTGCACTATTACACAACATCAATGCAGAAATGCTCACCTATATGTGTAATATAGAATTAAGATGAACCTCACTCATGAAAGCAAGCTATATGGAATCCTATATGCAGCTCAGAGCTACAGTTTATGACTTTAGAGTTGTACTTATGGAGAAGCAAAAAAAAAGGGGCAATGCTTCTTTTCCTTCTGGACTTTACAAACTAATACATATGTTTCCTTCCTATTCTTCTTTTCCTTCTCCTTCTCTAAAACCAAGTCTTTCCAGTTTAATTTTTTGAGTCATTTGACAAGTTCTGTCTCTATATTTAAAATAGGAATTGAACATTTTGCCAATTTGTTTTCTTAAACAAATATCTGTGAGAACCCTGGAGCCATGTACACTATTATAGGTAACCAGAATAATAACATAATGACTTCCACATAGCATTCAAGTTGCTTTACTTATTTTAATATGAAAGAACAAAAGATTTTTAGAATCTGTATGTGCCTGACATTATCAAGGTCCCTTGCATGGAGATATAGAAAATGAGAATAGCTACAATCAATTTATCATGAAAGAATCTCACTCTGCAGTATACAGAGTATAGAGAATTTGTTTGGTATGCAGCAGTATAATGAAGCAGTGAGAGACAGATATTATGCTTTCAGTTTTATTCATATTATGCATAAGAATTCCAAATTTGCTCTTCGGAGGATAAGCATCCTAAATCACCTGTAAAGCATTTGCCTTATCTTTCAGCATTAAAGCAGTAGTAGAAGTACTACTGAGTTCTAAGAAAAAAATTAACTTGCTTAGGTAATCAGTTTAACGTGCTGCAAGTCTTCCAGTGAAATGTTAACTTTTTATACACAGAAGTGCTTGTGAGCACTTAGGCCTAGAAAAGCAAACCCACATCCCCCTCCTTACACCAAATTTTTTTTTTATTTTTTTGAACTGAGTAGAAAATATGTATAAGAAAATGCAACTAAATATACTTCTGACAGCTCAAATGATACATAAATATAAGGGCTGACAAGGGTTGGTTTGTCATTGTAGTTCACTTCGATCAACTCTACATGGTTCTGTAGGACAATGAAATTCAATGCACTTATAATTTCCAAAAAAGTGAGCTCAGATTCTTTTAAAAGCATTTCTATGTGAAAACGGATCATTTACATGCCAAAAGCACTTTTAATGTGACATATTTAGCACATGTATTATTGAGAACGAAAGCTGCTTGAACTTAGTGAATTTTAAAGTCTATAAAATGGCACCCTGCTGAGCAGAAAGGTAGCTGTTCAGTGAATTTCCCCGTTATGTGATTATTTTGAATAATAGACTTGTACATAACTTTTTTATGAAATTAAAGGTATGACATTTGGTTTAGTTCAGTTCTGTAAATTGCACTTTAGAACATAAAGAATGGGCTGATGTATGAATTTGTTGTTCCTCTAAGCAATTTTGCTGATTTTTTAAAGAACTGTTTTATGTTTCATCTATTGAGTAACACATCAAACAGTTATCTTAGTAGATTTAATGAGCATTCGTGTATAGCTTAACACATATGAGGAACAGTCAGGGACCTCAAAAATAAGAATATTGTGTTTAGCCTTGGTTGTCTAGGACTCACCCAGAGTCTGACGCAAGATGGTGACTATTTTGATGAAAAGTCTTAACACTTAGGAAGCATAATTAAGAGAAGCATCTGGAAATATAGAGGCATAACAAATTCATCGTATTTGCTAATATACTCTTTGACTTGATTAAATACACCATATACTTCGCTGTCATGGAATTGCATGGTGCTAACTGCTCCCAGACAAAGAAGAACCAGCAGAAGAATAATTCTTATCCTGCTTTTTTTTTTTTAATCAGGAATAACATAAAGCACATAAATTACACAATAAAAAGTGTCTATGCATGATACGTATATAAATAATCAATATTTTTTTCTGATTAGCCTATGGACAGAGGTTACAATTTTTGCACACAAGCCACCTTCAGTTGAAAAACACCCTCCCTAACAATGGTGCTCTGTCTGCTCAGATTCCTGGCCACTGGTAAGAATTCACCTGACACTAACATGCTACGAGCTACATTACTTGTATCACTAAAGTCCAAAAAGGATCACAATGAGTACCTACAGAATGGCACAGCACACAGCCACTATTAAAGCTAAAGAGTGAGCAGACCACTTGTAGTTATGTGTAGGCTTAACCACTTTGTGGAATTCAGGTCTTTGAAACAGAATCCAGAGCATAAAATGAGCATTTGGGAAAGATAGTCATAACACTTTCTGATTGTAAGTTGTTTGTTCATACTACATATATAGCAATCCATAAATAAGGTGCTTGAAAAGAGTACAGATAATCCTTTCTTTCAGGGATCACTGTGCTTTTAGCCTAAACACCAATACAAAACAAAGACACACCGTAAATTGACTCTGCGTGGAGAGTGATTTGTAAAAACCCCTGCCCTTAATGTCAAAAAACCTTCCCTACCAATTCAAGGTGCAAATATTTCTAGTACTTTTAAACAACTCATGAGCTAGGAAAGAGAACACTAAAACTACTGAAAAAGAACATTCATATAGTCATGTCCCCCCATCCTTTTTTTTATTAAACAGGATGCTTTCAGGAAAGATGTTCAGAGGTATAAGATCAAAATGACAATATTTGATATTACAGAAGACATTATCCTTAACTTGATCACTTCCTGTTCTTCTACGTTTCGTTCCCTTATTGATGAGAGTGAGGAATTATATTTACTTTTGACTTCAAATCTGGTGTGAAACCAGATTGTTATGACAAACACAACAGAAAAGTAGAAATGAAGGTTCAGGAGGCTATATGAATCCAATGGTTTACCTCAACAGGAATGAAACTCTGCTAGGTATGAAAACTGCCCAAAAATTTCAGGGAATTCAGGGCTCCTGATGATAGATGGCACTCTTTTTGTTTAATGCGCCTCTGAAAAGGGCAAAGGACTTACATTGTGGATGGGATAGGTCACTTCCTGAATATATGTCCAAAGGACTGTAGTGGTTTGCCAAATGTATGCATATTTTCCCTTAGTTTATCGCCTAGAATGATGCATTGCAAATTAAACAAAAAAATACTTGAATCTTTTTTCTTTGACTTATTTTCTAATGTGTCATTGAAAAAAAGAGAAGATTTGCAAAATGCAGTAAATGTGTCAGTGAAACAAGAGTAAGAGCTTAAGACTATTCCTTGTTCACTTCTGAAACATAATGTTTTGAAGGTTTTCTCAGTTCATCCCCTATTTTTCGCAATGTGTAGTAATCCAACAGTTACTAATCAGACAAATATGTTGAGGGGGGTGGGGGAAAGGTTGCTTTTAGCAGACAGGTGGCAAGGTTTTAATTTGTAGCTGATAATTTGCTACTGGAAGCTTACCCTGATTAGTCTTCTTATAGCACTAACAGTTTTTGAGGTAGTGTGAATTACCTACTGTGTATGTTTTTACCACCCATTCAGGGATGAAAATGAGTTACAACCTAGGCTTCAATTAAAGCTTGAAATAAGAAAACCTAAAACTTCTTTTATGTCCTCATTTCTGAAGAATAGAATTAGGTGCTTCTGATATTATTGAAATTGTAATTCACACTCCCGGAAATCCAGCAATGGATCTTTCAACCCTTTACAATGAAGCACATTTCAGCTGTTACCCAATTATGTTGCCTTTGCTCCAAGTCAAATCATCATCCAACAGCTGAGAATTGAAACAGACTCCATTTGTGAAAATGAATGGTGTATTTATCTGTAATACAGAATGTTTTTAAGTGTTACTCTAACTGTCATGTAGAAATTAGGATGTTATTGCTTGTTCTATTAATTCTCATTTCTGGGAAACTGATTTGTAGGTTGATCTCATCAGAAAGATATGGTAGGCTTTTCTATCCATATTATATGCAAACCATGCCATAGGCATTACAATGAACAGTATATTGCCTAGAATCTAAGTATCTGGCTTAAAATAAAGAACTCATCACAGGAATCATTATTTTTTCAAAGGGGAATCTATATTACCCTTTCTGTACATTGGTGCTTAATAGTCCACTAATCTCAGATCACTTTCCCACAGGATGATGGGAGCTATAAGGAACTGATAAATCCAAATAACAGAGAATAATATTCCCCTTACCTGGGTGTCCCCATTTTCTCCTAACAATGTACAAATATTAAGCTATTGTTTGGGGCATATTTTAATAAATTATGAGATACAAAGCATCCTTCGCTATTACCCAGGAATCTAACATAACAATTTTCTGTTTGCCACAATAGTGTGAAATCTTATTTTAGGTTTCATTATTGATATTTTTAAGGAGAGGAAAAGTGAGAAAAATTATAAAGTTAAATATCGTTACAATTATTTTATTTTGTCATTGTTAACAGGTTCCCATAGATGATGCAAGACACTGTAACAAGAAACAATTACATGACTGGTACGTGTTAAGGATAGCAGCTAGAAGACAGGACATTCTTCATTAAAATGAAAAAAAAAGTTACCATCAAGGGGTCCAGGAATCATGGGAAACATTCTGGCATACCAAAAGTATTTTTTACCTATTTTTTAGGTGGCCACCCTATGAAAAAAGGGAAGTCACTGCTTCTTAGCTAATGTCAATCACTAGTGAGATTAAAACTAGGAAGAAGCCTATTTGTACTAAGTTCTCCCACCACATCTGTGAATACAGTTTTTAAAGTCAGAGAAGACAAGCAACATACAGGCAAAACAAAGCTAAAGCACTGATGAGTGGCCATTGTCAACTTACATGCTTTATGTTAAAGTGGTATTTTTCCCCTACAATAATTTTGAAGAATCCTACAGAGACTACACAGAAACCTACAGGGTTTAATCTTTGTGAATGTAAAGAAGTCTTTTCCAAGCATAAAAACTGTCCAATACAGATTTTTCTTTCTTCCCTACATCCATTATAATTTCTGCATATTATTCTCTGGTTTTGTGCTAAAAGGACTTATTTAAACTTCCTTTGCCTTTTACCCCTCATTACACTTTCATAGAAGGTTTTGTCATGCAGTCATTGTCAAGTTCTTTTTTTTATTGTAAAAGTGACATTTAGAATAATGAACTTAATTTAATTCCATTTTTGTCATACAAAGATCCAGATTCTCAGCTGCTATAAACTTGTGTATCCTCTCTGAGGTCAGTGCATCTGAACTGTGCAATTTTATTTTAAGAAAGGTGCAAAAACTTCTTCCAAAATATTAAAATTCTATGGAGATTTTGTCCTAGATTCAGTAGACATCTAATTTAGGGGCAGACATGTCCTGTGTTTCCTCTAGCAGACTAGTCATCACTCTGTGAAAACTCTCTCTCTCTCTCTTTCTCCCAGCTGAATGAATGCTTCTGGCATGAAGAGAAACTCCATGGGTTGTCCAAGACCAGGAAAGAATTTAGACCTTTTCTGTTTGTTTTCACAAAGTTGAGGTCATAGCATTGTAGCCATCAAGCTTCTCCAAGGGTATGGTGTTAAAAGATCCTAACTATGTAGGATAGTAAGGGTGCTACCTCTGCCTACTCTTTGCTACAGAAATACTATGATAACATATCATGTGATATGGTCTACCTTATGAAATCGTCTGGGCCAGAAAGCATTAAAGGGATGTAAAAATGAGACTTGAGTTGAACTATTCACTGTGCAACACAGACCTTTGTATTAGCCCTAAAGGAGAAGTTGGTTTATGCTACTCACTTTCTCATCTGTAGCAATTTTTAAGTTTAAATTAATATCTGGTTACAGATTATTTGCAATATATTAATTTTGACCTTTTGCAGTGTATTCTTCAGTGTGACTGGTCATTCAAGTCACATTTTTTCTTCTGCCATCTCCTTTTGATGACTAAAATGTTTTGGACATGATGCCTTAAGGTCCTTTTGATTTTTGATTTTTCTAATTTTTATAAGTAGTTATATAGCAGAATTAGACTTTAGAAGCAGCTGCATTTATTCCCTTACCCTTACCCTTAGCACAGTTACTACACACATTCCCCAACCCTCTCACCCCAATTCCCATACCAATCCTCCTAAATTCCGTTAGAATGTTTAGTCTCTTGCCAAGGTAGGCCTCTTCCGTTTGAGAACATCTAATCCATAGCCTAAACCACAGAGTACACTCAAGAACTGGGTAGCCATATGCCCTCTGTGCTCCGAGGAAGACCGAGTGATGAAGTAGGTGGTCTCAAAAAGACCCTAGGCCCAATTCCCCAGGGGCAGATCGGGGGTGGACCAGGGCAAAAACCAGAGGGTGGAAAAACCTGGGATTGGTTGGAGAGTATTATAAAGTTGTAACAGCTAAGACAGAAGGGGCACATGCATTTTGTAACTTCTGTGCCTTGGAGGCACGATGAAGTCCTTTCCTGATCCCTATCCTTAATTACCTCTAATTAAATTGCCGTGGAGTTTTTTTCCTTAGCTCCGTTAGGCATCAGACATAAGACTATCAAGTTAAGAACTGTGAACAACAGGTATGCAGGTTCACACCTGCATTTTTCTTGTACAAAAGCAGTTATTCAAAACATTCTCTCCAATTCTTGTCTCCTGTTATACTATATTCACCACAGTAGTTCCTCAATGTGCATTAGGTAGTCTCTCCTACTAAGACATATGTACTAAGGCATATGAATAATATCTATTCTGTGTTTATTTTGTACTGCTTACAAACCAGGAAACTCAAGTATTTTTTCAAGCAATGAAGTGTTTTGTATTTTTTACTATTTGTCTAATATTGCAAATATGAGGCCCTAGTACAAGTGAATTTAATGATTTCATAGTTGTTTTAGACTTTAATCACATCTTCAGATTCATTCAATATTGAGATTGTTCTCATAAAAAAAATAGTGATGTTGTATACGCATTACTACAGCAACAAAATCTAGAAGGTTCAATAATAATTTTCTTTTATACAAGTAGACCTTTCCTTTTTCTATTAGGGTATAGGTAGATTTGTTTCTATTGGAAATAGAAAGTGCTGGAGAATATACTACATCTGAAAGGAAATAATCTATTTCTTGTGTTAAAAAAGATATTCCCTTGGTTGATTAAAAAGTATAGATCTGCTTTAGAAGAAACCACTACTAGAATAAAGAAAATTATAGAATATTTATTTTAGAAAGTCTTATTACTAGAAAATCTGGATGCCTCAGCTCATGATTCCCATTTGCAAAACAATCCAGAATGCACCTTTACTACGCACCTTACTTCATGCACTCAAGAGATTAAGTGTCAGTCTAAGTCTATAATTTTTTCCAAGTACTGCACATTGGTCCTGCCACACAGAAACTTGGTAAGCACAAAAATAACCAACTGTCTTGTGCAACACAAAATCCAGCTTGTACAGTGCTTTGAAACATCATGACATTGCAAGGTAATTTACCAGATATGTACAATAATTGAATAATACAGTCTGCAGCTCAAAGTTAATGACGGTAAGCAAAGGGAAAACAAGTGAGTTTTCTCTACTATCAAGGTAGGGAATCTTTCTGTTCTTTAATCTTTTCCTCTCCTGGGGCTGTCAATTGTGCAAAATGGCTTGAAATTATGGATTTTTGTTTCTCATGGACTACAATTTGCTCAGGGACTATTCAAGTAAACAGAGTCATTCAATTTATGATCTGGTTGCTCTTTCCCATTTACAATTCATTTTCTGTAATTGTTATAATATTGATCAAGGAGTGTTTTGTAAATATTCTATGGAGTGGTGGTGTGGTCTATGTGTGGAAAAAGTCAAATTATATCAGTCCACATCTATTTTGCACACAAAAAGATCTGCATGACATTTTTACTTTGATCAAATCATACTTTTGTATATTTTTGAAAAAAAACCAAAAAAGACTACAACCTGACAAACACCACCAGCTGAACAAAACCAGAGTTGTGGCTCTATTGAAGCCACATCTCAGTGCTGCAAGTATTGTACTTTGAACTCTATAGTGTACATAGTTCTCAAAGAGCAAAAAGAAATTTCTGTTGAAACAGAAGTTAAACCAAAAGAGACTCATTTAAAGCTCCTGTTCTGTTCTACTATATTAACACAGAAAAAAAGAGCAAAAAAGAGTGAAAATCGGTACCCAGTAAACGTGGTGTTTACATTTAATACTCTGTAGGTTATCTGTGATGGATATGATTTCCTATGTGCATTTTCCTTGATATTCCCCGCCAAAACTCTCTATGGAATCTATTTCAGCTAAAAACACTGTTAAGTTCTTCATGTGTCTTACCAAGCAGCTCCAAACAGAGGAACATTTAAATTACAGCATGGCTTCCTTCCTAACATATCTATACATGTTAGCATTTGGCAGAGGTCCCCAAAGCAGCATGGTGGGGTGAACACTCTGTCATCTACTGTTACATTTTCAGGTCTGCCTGCAGGTTTAGGGGCTTCACATATGTTTCATTACTGCCCTAGGTGACATGACAAGCAAGCAGAGTTGTATTAACCAGAGCTTTATTAGACATGCTCAGGAAACTGTACTCTGTGCTGCTGCAGCCTGTCCTGCAGCAGCAGACTCACCACTTTGAGTTCCCTGCTCTGTCCCATCTCCTATTGAAACCAGAGGCTTTTACTCACTCCAATGTAGTAAGTCACTCTACAGTAGTGTTTTAGAAGTTGCGTAGCTATGGTTTTCCACAAACAAGAAGTAGGCTTTTTGACTTTCTAATATGCCAAGGCATGAGACCCCATGTCAAATGAGTAGAAGTTAACGTGAACCACAGCTACGTGGGGAGGGGCATAGATGCACCTCATTCATTAAAGCAATTGTAGAAGGACTACTACATCCAAATATATGGAGGATGATGGCTCCTAATGCTGCTTCAGCCCAGGGCATGACTAAGAAACACAGTCCCTTGGTACACCACTGGCCATTTGCTCTGTCCTGTCCAGCATCACATCCTGCACCAGACATATGAAGCAGGCAAGGAGAGTCCGGAGTGCTGTTTACAGTCTGTGCAACATGAGATGCAAAGTGTGAAGGAGAGAGATTAAGACCTGACAGTAGTAACCACCTAGTAGAGAGTACGACATACTGGTCTGTCAATATTTGGCACTGTTATTGCACTTTATGCATTCCTACATATACAATAATAGGGTGCAGACTGAACAGAGAAAGATAAGGATTTTGTTCATCGATTGTCTCCATTAACTACAGTCTAAAACACAGTCTTTGGGTAGCACTCAGCATTCTCCTCCCACTTTACAACAGAAGTGCACAGAATGAGAATTCATGGTTACACAAAATAACCAGAAAAAATTATTTCGTAGTCCTTTAACACATACAATGACTATGTATTGACAGAGTCTGTCAGTGTGGAAGGTTGCACATCCAGCCTCAAGCTGAACAAGCTCAGAGTAATGGCACTTATTCTGCTCTGCCCTGTCACTGACCTTAGCTTCAGTCAGGTCACACCACACTTTAAACAAGCAGCAACTGGGGTGAAGCGAAAGCAGTTCAGCTCCTTCAGATCTGAGCTAAACTCTTTTGAGGAAAGACTGCCAATTTAGGTGAATTATATGTCATGGCTTTGTGACGTAGATTACCGTTTGTGAGGGACTGGGTTGAAAACACTGAACTCGTTGTATATGCACATATAAAATCATAAAAACATAGAATGGTTTGGGTTGGAAGGGGCCTTAAAGATCATCTGGTTCCAACCCCCTTGCCATGGGTAGGGACACCTTCCACTAGATCAGGTTGCTCAGAGCCCTATCCAACTTGGTCTTGAACATTTCCACATTCTGTGATAAAGTTAACTATAAATTAAGATATCTATACTGTCATAGAAACTGTTTCAATAGGACCAAACAGAGTAGTTGCTGCATTTTAGATTACTGGACTCTGGGTCTGAGTTTTTAGTTATTTCTTATACTGAAACACTATATTCCATTTCTGACTCTTACAGTGTTTTGTAGATACAGTCAGCAGCTAAGAAACAGCACACTAAAATGAAATAGAGTTTTCTTTTACTTTTAGCCAGCTGGGTCTCCTTAGCCAAGATTTTTCAATAGTTCTTAACCCCTTTTTTTCCCTCAAATATGGGGCAGTTCTTTTCAAGCAGTTTCTTGCCTGATCTGTTTTATGGGCAACATACTTTTCTGTATTTGGTGTAATCTGCAGTTTCTACCTATATAGGCAGTTTTCTGCCTATATAGTGCTTAGGTTTATACTGTACTTGCAACTTCAACCACAGAAGTTGCAAACTCTATTAGTTGAATGTGGCTATATTTGCTATAGATAAGATTCTCTCCTTGTCTGTGGATTCACTCATATCTTTTCAAAAAATCTGTTAAGTCTGTCAAGTGTAGGCCAAGTGTGGGAAGCTGTCTCTGCTTCCCAGACTGATTTGAAAAGATTTTTCTGAAGAATCCTACATTCCCATATCAACACTTGTTTTACCCTACAAGAACTGACCCCCAGAGAGGTGATAAAACAATAATTTTTGAAGTGTCTTTATTTTTGTATCTGGAACAGTGGTAAAAATCCCTATAAACTATTCATCATCTGAAGCAATGAATCTCACTTTTCCATGGATTTCTCTAGGGTTGACTGTACTATCAATAAAAGTGCCCAGCCCAGCTGCACTGGAATCAGTAAATGAGCATCTCTCCCAGATGTGTTTTCTGGCGTCTTTTAAAATGTGAATGATCAGAGCACCCTTCTGATTTCCTTGGGACCTCAAATACATTTTTATTATTTATTTATCCTATCCAATAGATATTGTCTATGAAATTCAGTGGAAATCAGAACCTGTTCTCAGAAGTGATTAGCAGAGGACACAGAAAGTCAGAAAAAATGGAGACAAATACATCTGTTTTCGAAAGAAAACCAAGCTTGAGAAGTTTACATAATTGTTACAAACATGAAGAACTAATATTAGACCACTGATATGTATAAACTAAATAAGCTTTTTCCAGCAAACAGTAAAGTTTAGGGCAGGGTAAAATACGTGCTTAAGTGGACTAACAACTGACCAGCTGGCAGGTCCACAGGTGATTTTCAGCAAAGAATTACCACCAAATGAGGGTGTTTCTAGAGTGTGAAACTGGCATTGGGCTTGACCCTATTTAAAATTTGCATTCAACACGTGGCAGTAAACAAACTATCAAGGCTGATAAAATTGGCAGCTGACACAGAGATCAGGAAAGCCATGGTCAGCAGTCAAAATAATGGAATATACTGGGTCCATTCATACAAAATGTCAACATAACTAAATGCAAACCTATACACTGAAGAACAAGAAATGAATATTCATAACAAGAAACTCACTGCATGCTGAAAAAGAGTGGCTGAATGGGACTAGAAATCGCAAGAGAAAAGTACCTTAACATGAGCTTCCTGGCTATGTGGAAAGGCTCCCAAGGTGAGTGGCTGGTCAGCTCCTTAGCGCTCTTAGGGACACAACTTCAACAGGCCTTATTGCCACGGTGGAACTTGTGTTGTACCTGGAATACTTCAGCATCTCATCTCAACTCAGCCACCTACACTGAAGCTGATAAAGGAAATGACACCATAACTGAATTTCACCACATATTTTTACCCGAGAGAATGAACAAAGGGATTTAGTGGCAGAATAAATTAGTACAGTAGCCATTCATTGTTTAAGAAATAGTGCAGTACAAATCCCTGCGTAGGTCAAATTGAATGTCTTTTCTTATCTCTTATTTTTCCATACGGAAGGTCCAGGATATGAACAGCAATGGTATCACAGGTCACGAGTTACACGCTATTCAGGGATCCATCTTCTTGCAATGCCTGTCTGTAACCAAACCTATGGCTTTCATAAATGTTGCATTGAGATGTAGTATTTTTTAGACTGCAATGAAGAAACCTCTGATCAGGTAAACCTGAAGGAAATAGGTCACATTAATGGCAAGCACATTTTTTGTCACTCCACAGAACAAGAAATTTTGGGGAAAAGAAAAAGAAGAATTACTGATTTTTTAAAATGTATTTTCTTACACAAGTAATACAGAAACTATAACACGACATAGTACCAATGTGCAAACTAAGCTTATTTTTAGAAACTGGGGTCAGCTCCTAGAGCCAGGCAGCACGCTGCCCCACAAGACCTTCCATCTGTGCCTGGCCACTTCTAGATGGGAGCATCTGGCATCAGGCTGCATGACTAAAGGCATTTTAGGGACCCACATGAACAGAAGATCAACTGTGGTATATGTATACTCCTCAAAAAGAGTCTTTCTATCTTTGAAGTGGACTGCAGGGGTTATGAGCACTGTAATGACTATGGTGCAGAGTAGACATCTCAGGAATGGAATATTTAGGCCGGACAAAAAAATTTAAAAAAGTACAATGACTGGGAAACCAAAAAGGAGAGTTTATGTGTTAGCCAGGGAACCAGGCATGTGGCACAGAGATGTCTGGCAACTGCTTCTAGTTAGAATTAACATCTAAAATAAGTCTTTCCAGCAGGTCCACAGACCAAGACTTGTCACATGATTGGATGGTGCTGTAAAACATACAGTGTTTCATGTCCCTTACTGAAAAGTGCTTCAGCAGATGCACAATCAGATCCATTCAAATAAAAATCTGTAGAGGTAAGAAAGTTGACAAATGTGTGATTTTTAAATTTCTTATTCTACATGCAACTGTAAACAACAATCTATTTCATGCATTCTTTGAAGTTCACAGAGATATCCTCAAAAGTAGGTAGCATTTGTTCTGCCATCCACCTGTGTTAAAGCCATGCACAACTGCTTCCTTGAAGTAACTTTTTTTAACAGCTGTATTTTAATTTTGAAAGACTTTAACATTAAAAAAAATGCTGCTTATGTTGTGATGAGTATCTTTTTTTAGCTTTAGAGATTTGTATTGGTCATTCACCATATACAGTATTCCAAAAAGGAGCTAAGGCTGTGTTTTGTAATAGAGCTAAGAAGGAAAAGAGGGAATAGTATAAACCTGAAACTTATAACATGTTTCTTTGTGAGGGAAATCTGGTTGATCTATTAAGACAGGCTTATAAATACGATAAAATTAAATTTAGCATAAACACATATCATTTATCAAAAATATTGCAATGTAATTGTAAAAACATAAAAAACCAATGGAGATACAATAATGTAACTTGCTTGCTTTCTTTATGGTTTGATATTAATGACTTAAAGCACAAAAATATGAAATTTATACAATAATTGACACATTTCCTTATTTGTTCTTTCAAAGACAATTTCTTAGATATTTTCATTTGAGAGAAACACCCCAGTTTTACAACTCCCTGGACCATAGGGCCGAAGATACATGAGTATTGTAATTTCAGCATAGCAGGCCAGGCATATACTTTTAAACACTTACAGTGTTCTTTGTGTCTGAGGCAATGCCAGGTTAATTGGAAACAGTACCTAAAAACTTGGGGATACTGAACACAGCAATACATTTGTGTTAGAGATTTGGAAAAGTGTATCTGTATGTAAATTTTTCTGCTACTTTTCTCCTGACAGTAACAGCAATTGTGCCTGTTGCAAACAAACAATGAAAGAATAAAAAATCTGCGTTTGACTGTTTTCCTCAAGACAAAAAATTATATCATAAGGGTATTCTATGGTCTGCAAAAGAAGGATAGTTCAAAGGCTAAATGCAGCTGAAAGGGAGGCTACAGGTCTGTGCACAATTGCTCTGTGACATTTCTGTGTGTAATTACCATCTGTCTGTTTTAGACAGACAGCCATCTCACTGGTTTTTCGTTCAGCCGCTCCATTTGCATGCACACTTATGGTAATTGCAATTGTAAATATAGTGCGGATATTGACCTCAGGCCTTGATTATTGTTTTTCTAAATGTGGTCCACATTTATAAGAGCACAATTAGAATTACCACTCTAAAATTCTGCTGTTCAGAAATATCAGTATACACCTGAATTATTATCTGGTTTCCAAATATTCAGAAGTGAAGGAAAGGAGAAGGGGAGAACAGCTGTAAGTAAGAATAAAGACATGTTTGAAGGAGCAGGCAGAGCTTAGAATAAGAAATATAGTGGCAATATTTTGATTTACAGATTAAACATTCCAGGCAGAAGCTGTGTAGGAAAGCTGTATACAGCACTGTTCCAAATAACAGGATAGCTCTTCAGCTGATGCAATTTAGCAAAGCTTCACTGGAAACAATGAAGCTATGCTGATTTACACTGGCTTGAGATCTTGCTCAATATGTTTATAGCTTAATGGCTCAATATTAATCTAAAAATCAGAAAAATAACAACTTGTCATTTATTTAACCCCAGCATGATGGAAGGTTAAACTAAATACAGAAAGCCCATAACAAATAGCAGGGACATTCTAAGGTCACCAAATGAAGGCTGTCGTTTTTGTATTCAGGCCAGTGATAAAAGAGTTTTTAAATGTTTGGACATTCAATCTATGTAGTGCCATAACCTGAACATACCTCTTTGCCAAACACAGGCTCACTAAATCCTCTTGGAATGTTGTTTACCTCAGAATAAATCAAATTTGACAGAGTAGGTTAACTTTACAGATTCATTTTTCAATCACAAGTGATTGATATTTTTTACAGAAAGCAAGCTACAAAATTCTTGCTGCATTACTGACTATTGGAAGTCATATTGTTCTTGGGTGTCATATGGAAATCCAAGCAATTTTTCAAGGACTTTGTTTCACAGTTATCCACTGTGAGAGCACAGCAGTGAGTGTACCTCAAACAAGGATCATGCAGCAGAGATAGTTTATCAATTATTTTAAGTCGGTGTCTCTCTCCCAGAGGCTGAACATGCTATATTGTGCATTTTACAGCACTGGTCCAGTGCTAAAATCCTAAATCCATTATCTAGGCTTATGTCACACAACAATAAAGAATAGACTACTGAAAGAAACTGAATGAAAGCTGAGATATAGGAAGGTTTATTGTTAGCTGATTAAAAACAAAGCATAACAGAAAATAGAAATAATTTCTATCATTTGATTAAAACAAATAATTTGTGGAAAGGCCTGAAGTAATAAAAATACCCCTTCATGTTAAATTTTATATATATTTCTTATTCCCTTAATTAAAAAATAAATATGCACGTAAAATCTGATGCCAGCAACAACATTCATACATTGCATTACTTGTTTTTCCAACTGAATATGCTATTTTGGTTAGTATCTGTTTAATTATTATACGTAGTACTGCTTGAGGCTATCTGATATGGGTGTCTATGGAAAAATGACTGTAATTCACTTTTATTATTATAATGACCTTGGTCTATGACAGGACTGAATTAAATATCAGTGAAAATTTACACAATTCACTGTGCTCGGGTTTATGCCACTTAACATTCAGTGTTTAACTGGAGCACCTAAGTTAGGTGGATGGATTTAGATGCACATTTATCCTGAGGCTCTCTATACTGTCAATGAAGACTGATAGACACTGCCAAAAGGCAATTCAGATCTCAGATGAATGGAATTACACTTTGGGGTGCCTGCTGCCTCTGTTTTCCATATAGGTAGCCTAGGATAAGTGTGTTTCTACACTCAGTGCTTCAACTGAGTGCTTAATAGTTATCTGGGGTGTATATTATACATCCACTATAGGGAAACATAGTCTCAAATTGTTAAGATTTAATATTATGTTAGAAAACTAACATTTCCTCAGCACAAAGTCAACAACCAGTTGGAAAAAAAATTAAATATAAGTGCTTGAAAATCAACTGTTTCTCAAGCAACATCAGCTCATTTCTACAGTCATATATCTGGGCATTCATCAACTTAATTTTTATTCTTTTTCAATGTCGTCTAAAGGTCTTTTCATAATAATCCCAGATACCCTCATTACAGATGGTCAAATAGCTTATTTGATAACTTTTCCCATTCATATTTTACAAACAGACTACTAAGCATTTTATTTGGGGGATCTACTTTGCCGGGGCTGGGGGCTAGGCAGGACTGATAAATATTGAGTGCTCAGAAGCTATTCTTCATTCAGTGCAGTTCGGGTATGGATTTGGTCCTTTAGACTCTAGGTATAAATCTTACTAATATCAGCTAAAGTATCTCTCTGACTTTTGGTAACCCCCCTTCCCTCAGCAAGCTCTCAGTTCTTGGTTATAAATAGCATCAGGTTAAGAAACTGGACCAAGACATTCACTGCTCCCTGTGCATGTTGTATCCACTGCACTAAAAGTGCATTTAAAAAAGTGCCATCTCCTCCATTCTTGCCATTTTTAAAGGAAAACCAATCCCTGTCTACTTTTTTGAAAGTGAAGCCCTGGGCACCTAGCTACAGGAGGGGGTACAGCTATGTGGCTCTCAAATGAAGAAAGAGCCACTCCTAGCCTTGAAAAGACAGACTGAGGAGTGGGACTTCAACCTAGCCCCAGGAAGCCTTCGATTAATCTTAGGCTCCTATTTTCTAGGTAAGTTCTTTAACTATCCTGATGTATAGATGAGCAGGACAAAGCTTTGCCAATTAGTTGACTTTTGTAAAAAATTTAAGATTCATTATACTATTGCACATACATAGAATGTAGGTGACTAGCCAGACTAATTAAGATCTTTAATTTAGGTGTTCCATCTATCAAAGACATCCCATAACAAGCAGGCAAGTGTTTGCTATGTTGTTAGTTGTCCTAAACTTGCATATCTTTTTTTTTAAGTCTATTGTAAGGTTCTAATCTTATAATAGCCTCATTTTTCCCATATAATTTTTTTAGTAAAAGTTGCCATAATCCACTAACTCCCTTAATTTAATAACCAGAGTTTACTTGCAAGCACCTGCAGGAATTATTATACTTTATGGAAATTTCCCTCCTCCTGAACTGCCTTCAGTAGAGAGCTGGTGTTGGAAATGATTACATGTAACAATCGGAGTTACTAATGAACAGAAGAGCGAGATGTTACAACCCACCACGAATAAACAGTAAACAGGAACGTTTAGTGCAAAGTTCAGAGTTAATTAGACTCACAGTCATTAAGCGTAGCTTGCTCTGACTTTTATATGGCATAGGCCACACAACCACATCCAGTAATTCAGACAACACCTGGTAAGGAATCCCCCCCTGTATTTTAGCTCAAGATTCTTGATGTGGTTATTTAACCATCCACTCATCTATTCACCCACCTTTGTGCCAATTTAATGGTAAATTTCTTTCTCACTCTCTCCCTCTCCCTCTCCCTCACCCTAAACAGCTGCAGTATGTAACATACACTGTAATTTTCTTAAAATTTTTTCCTACAAATTGTCATAATGAAAATACTGTTATATATTTTATCTTCTATTTACAATAATACTACAAAGTAATGATTATCTCTTGCTCTACTGGAAGGACTTTAAATATTTAGATATATTCAAAACTTAATCTAGGGTCACAATATCCTCATTCCTGTGAGGAAATCAGATATTGCTGAGCAAATGATAAGTAGGACAGATGGATCTGGTGATGCAAAGATTTTCAGCCCTACTGCAGCCTTGGCAACAGTCTCATTACTCTCAGTGTCAACGTAGCCAGGATTTCACCCCGATGTTAATGTGAAATTTCCTTCAACAGTTGAATCACTTTGATTATGAAACAAACAGGAATTCATAATAAAGTGACTTCTCTTGTAAGATATTTCATACTTACCGTTCCTAGATAGAAAGCAAGCAACAATGAGACGAAGGATAATGAAAAATGATAACAACTGATGACAGGGCCAGAGCAATGGGTACAAACTGAAGTACAAGAGGTTCATCCTAAACATCAGGAAACACTTTTTTACTATGAGGGTGCCTGATCACTGGCACAGGTTGCCAAAAGAGGTTGTGGGTGCATCTCCAATCTTGGAGATATTCAAAAGCCATCTGGAAATGGTCCTGGTCAACCAGCTCCAGGTGGCCCTGCTTGAGCTGCGGGGCTGGACTAAATGACCTCCAGAGGCCCCTTCCAACCTCAAGCGCTCTGTGATTCTGTACACTTTCCCAATGGATTTAGACTACTTGGCCCAAGTCAATGATATTACTTTCTTACCAAATACTGCCGATCAGATCTTTACCATGATCTTGCAAAGAAAATGAGCCTGCAATACCTCTACAGAAGCAGATTAATTAAACAGGGTAACCTCAGTCCCTTGCAGTACCTCCTAAGACATCATCCAGCAATGGCTATTGCCCTACAATCCAATTCATAAAAGAATATTTCCAGAAGATATCATAATTCCATGTATTTGCACAAGTGTCCTGTAGGACAGATTGCCAGTGACCTTAGCCAGAGGCTGTAATTTTTCATTACATAAAGGCCCCTTTGCAGTGCTCAAGAAAGTGAGGATCAGGTACACTCTGTCTAGATGACAGTTCAAGATAAGCAATATTAACTTTAAATAGCAAATTAATCTTTTTATAGACCATGTTTAATCCTTGGGCAGAACCTTACAGTTATTAGCACCACCTGGTGCAATACGCATAAAATTCACTGCCACTGTTGAGACAGACCAAAGCTTATGCTAGATTTCAATTCCACTTAGGGTTTCAAATAAGGATTTAAATGGGATTTGGGGATGTGGAGTGAAAGGAGTGGCTAAACTATTCATTTGCCAGGGTGGTGCACTTGCTGTGAACCATTGTGTGTGGTTTCTAGACCAAAAAATGCAAAGTAATAGAATATGCCTTTTATTAATTATATAAGTAGATTCTGACAGGACATATAATATTAAATACAACCTTAATATAGATGATAAAGTATATTAAAAAACAATAAAAGGAACAATGTCTTATCTGGTCATCTGTCTTACATGCCTTTGCTGAACCACATGAAATTGAGCTAAAAATACTTCAACATTTTTTGTCAGACAGTACAGTGACGAAAATTGAAAAGAAAAATCAGAGAACAAGGCTTTTTTTCAATGAGTTTTTCAGATTTGAGATACCCACAAACATGCAAAACTAAAAAAAAAAACAAACCCAAAAAGATTCTTTTTCTTATTGATTTGGTCAGTTGGTAAAAAGAGTATGACAGTAAGGGGAATGTACAGTACCTGTGTTTTGATCTTTCTTAAGGTTGTAATAGAGAGGTTTTACATTTCGTCTGAGCTGACAGCAGTTTGAAATGCTATAGATAGGCTTTCTGAGCACAACCATTATTTACTGTTTGACTGTAATGTCAGTCTTTTTCTGCTTTTTCAATATTGTTTGCACTTTGGCTCTGTGAAAAGGGTCTTGATTGAACTATACAAGGGGAGATATTTCTATCTTTCTATGGGATCAATGAAGATGTGTTTACAGGTCCAGGACACAGTGTACACACCACAATAATGGATTTTAGTCTGTTTGTTGACTGAAAGCTCCTTTTCTTTGTAACTTGTCAATCTTGCATCTATTACTTGATTGCGACATAAAAGGCTATTTGGACAAGCTCTAAAACAACAACTGTATCAATCTAACCAAAGTGGTTAGCTGCACTAAGTATTTAGCCTTTAGCAAGATAAATCACTTAAAACTTGAAATCATGCAGGACTTTATTTGCCTCTCCATCTGTCAATTGTACTGCATGTACGGCTTTCTTTAAAATGTTTTCATTGTAGTGGTACTAATCAACAAGTGATTGAGAAGGAATAATGAAAATTAACACCCCCCCTTAATTTTTATAATTCTGAACATAACCAAAAACATATGAATGCATCCAGCATGTATCTTTTCTGTCGCTGATCTGTATCCTGCAATGACCAAGGTATGTTTAGTCAAGAGTGACTGTCCTTGGCTTCTAGACCTCAAATTTTTAATGTTGTCTGTTAGAGGAACACACTCCTTCCTTACCTCTCTAGGTAGTGACAAATGTACACCCTGAAGCATCTCATTTCATTACATTTATTGAATCTTGAAAAATGCACGATTTATAATCCAAATAAAAGTATTCATCCCCTGAAAAGAAATACAGTTCAACTGTTTGATTCAATGACCTTCAAAAACAAGCAAACTCCGCAGGGTGACAGCATGCAGCATAAACTCCTTCAGAAAGCTGATACTGTTGCATAGAAAAAAAAAGGGAAAATAAACACCAAAGAACAAAAGACTGGTTTTTGAACGTTAAAATGAGTCCAAGATGAATGACACCTCAGAGGATGTGAGCCAACGGGGCAAGTTTGCCCTAGACTACCACAGAGGTAACTTTGCTGAGCCAAAAAAGTTGCGAGGGCAAATACTGCAATCACGGTAGCAGGATTAGCAAACAGGGACTCAGAGTTCAACAACAGATGTAATCAGCAGTGAATTTTCTTGGGTTTCCTCTCTCTGCTTTGTGCTAACTCGAACCAGCAAAGGGAGCACCTGATGCTCCTAACTCAACAGCTCTCCAGCTCCAAAGGTCCACATGTACGCAGTCTGTTGGCCACACATAACAGGATAGCAGAGAAGTAAAACTATCATTTTCATTTCACAGCTGACTTTTAAGACATGCATTAACTTTGATACCAGCACACTCCTAGCAAACCACTTCAACTCTACAGAACTGGATATGCTTTGCTAGAATGCCAAACACTGTACCAGAGGTGATACTGAAAGAAGTGCCAATAAGAAAAGTGATGCAGCTCTGAAAAACACTCAAAAAAAATTATGTCCTCTTAAGAAGGTTTGGCCATTTGAAAAGTAGTCATGAACTGCAGAACACTGATGCATTTTTTCTTAATGTAGTGGTAATTTCTAAAATTATCATTGCTAGAAGCAGCTATTTCTCATTTGGAATAGCAGAACCATAGCTGGCTTAACCTGCACTCTGTAATTCCCTAGAAGCAAGTATAGACACAAGAAAGGACGAAAAGGACGGCACAAAATAATTTCAAAATAATTCAAAAATAATTTCAAAATTATTTCAAAATTATTCAAATTTCAAAATAATAATTTTGTTTCAAAAATAATTTCCTATCTGGCATTGATTGGACTGCTATCAAAGGAAAACATTGCAGTCTCAGTGCTATACTGGAAAGCTTCAATGGCAGTAACATTTTTAGTAACATGAGTTTTCAAATTAAAGGGTAGAAATGATCTTTCTAATTTGCATAAGACTGTGCCTGCTCTACTCTCCTTTGTTCATACTCACTCACAAAAGTCTCAAGTAATTAACTTCTATCTAAATGAGTCAGGGTTCTAAAAGCTCATCCTTTTAAAGAGACTGTGGCAATGAGTTCAGAAAGAACTGAGGGAGATCAGCATATAAAAAATTCAAAAATATTATTTTTGTACATGTTTCATAGGCTCAACTTTTCCTCTTTGGTCTTTGCATTTCTGAGACTAAGTAAAACAAGCTCCATAACAATTTTAGAAAACATATCTGTGGTTAGTCAATAATAGTTGTCCTCTTGGCTTTGCAAGTGGAGCAGAAAACTGTGTTAATGTACCTTGGTCACTTAAAAATACTGTTCTGTAGTTACATGAAGTTCCAAGTTATTTCTCTGTGGTTTAAAGCAGTCATAGAAACAGTGGCGAGATTCATCAGGTTCCCATACACACAGGCTGAAGGAGTTACTCTTAATTTGGTTTGTAATCATGTGGCCAAATCCCACACAACTCTGAACAAAGATGCATTAGCTGCAGTCTGCTGAATTCTAAGAACCTTCAAGAATTATTATAGAACTTTTAGTTTAAAAGGTAATGAAAAATTATTTGTAGAACTGTATTCCCAATTCCTGTAAGTACCTTTGTTTCAGCCTCAATGCCATATAATTTATCACATTAGACACTGTAATATGGAGCATATGATGCAGTCTGAAGAAAAAGCATGAATAAACTAAGTACATTTCTGTATTTTTGTCTCGTTTTCACCATCTAAAAGGGAAGTTTCTAAAGATAGAAGAGGAGAGCAGCAGGAGCACTAGTAAGGGATGGAAGCTGCAGAGAATCAGTATTCCATTTACAATGCCAGCCAGCAAACAGCTTTCTGTAAAGCACAATATCCAAAGAAACAGTTAAGCAACCTTTTTTTTTTTTTTTTTGAGAAAGTGAGGGGCGATGAAGATAATCACTAAATATCTATAATGAAATATATATTACAATGTCTTGCAATTTCTGATACTAAGAAAGACAAAAATCCCTAAATAGGACAAGCTGCTACTATTTACTTTATATGAGCATCTAAAAGATCTAAATTGTAGAAAGCCAGTGGTAAGCAAATACAAACTAAAGCAATACAAGCCAGTGGCAGTTCCTCAGTACCAGCAGCTTAGGTTCCACGTAACAGGTTTATGGTGCCACTTCAAATGATGATGGTGGACTCAGCCTTTTTGATAAGCAGAAGTTTGTATAAGTAAGAAAAGTACAGCAGAATAGCACATGTAAAGAAGTCTAAATTTGACAGAATTTACTTTTCATAGATCTACCCTAAGACCCATCAGTTGTAGGATGCTAAACTTTTGTAAATTAGAGGCAGGGTGAGCACAGGTATGGCTAAGACTTAGATTTGAGTCAGATTTAAAGGATACAACACTTTCTGCTGTTTTCTTCTAGAACTGTAACAAATTTGACACCCAGAACAATTCTAAAAGTACTTCCTTCCCCTGATTTAGTTTGTAAACACTATGGACATAGGACATTTTCCCTACTTAAAGCTATGGTGTTCACTCCAAGCAAATCAATGGAAGCTGCCCTGGTTTTTTTGTCTTAAACTGACTTCCCACTTGACAGCCTCATGTGTCACCTTCATGTCGCTACCTCTGTCAATCCCAGCCAGTTTTATTTTTGTCACCCACAAGTAGAAGTAGAAGAAAAAAATGTCCACATATGTTCTTTTCAAAGCTTGATACAGAGACTATTTTTGTAGTTAGTGCACAAATGCTTGAGCCTTAGCTGGATAACTTCTGCTAGTCCACCCTATCACATCAGACTGACAAGCCCTGATTATGCTTACTGAATGTTGTAATATGTAGAAGTGAGAAAATAGACAGCATTTTTCTGTATATATACATGTGTATCAGTGTCAAGCATTGCTAAGATTGCTTACACATACCTCTGGCTTAGAGAATGATTTTATAGTCTAAGTGACAGTAAAGTTTAAATACATATAGAGAACACCAGTAACACAATATTTTAACAACAGTAGCAGAAATAAAAATGTTTATGAGTCTAAGTATTTTTAATCGGAAAGCAATGTTTGCACAAGAAATTCTGGTGCAGAGCTTTTCCAGTTTTTCCAATGAAAATGAAGAACTTTCCTTAAAATTTTTCAAAATGTTTACAACAAACCTTTTAAGTGTGTATGTGTAGCAGCCCTCTAAGATTCTACAATATGGCAAACAATATTTTTTGTCACCTACCTTATGCTATTTTAAGAAAGTCTGATTTGAGAATCAAGTCTGATCCTCCCTCAAGTTGCATAACAGACAGAAGAAAAGCTAGATCTAATCAATAGATTCGGAGTAATCTTCAGTACAAACTGCATAGCAGTCACTTTGTGAACTTAGTTTTGTTACTTTTTAACAGTTGCAAAGATAGACAAGTGCTTCTCAACAGTGTTGGTTAAAAAAGGAAAACACCATTACTGAATTTCTGCCACATTTTACAGGAAATGATCAAAATTTACAATACAGTGATATAAAAATTTCTTTTTTAATACACAGTTTATTAAATGTGCATGACTGTAATTTGGTGGTAAGCTCACCCATATAATTCTTGGCTCAGAAGTCTCTCTGTGCAAATGACATTAAACAATTAGTAGATAAAATACATAATGCAGAGAAGAATGGAACAAGGACAAGTTTTGGGCCTTTCCCCCCCTCATAAGTTCCAAATAATATCATCATGCTCATCACTCCTCTCAGCTCAGTGATTCATGATTTTTCTTCAGCCCACTGGAAAACCCTCAATAGGAGTGACAACACAGACATCTTGAAACACCCATGTAGTCAGAACAATCTCAGGACAGCTGAAAAAGATTTTGAAATCCCTGATACAATTTGCTTTCAACCTAACTTGTAACCCTCAACTAGTATTAACAGGCTTCACAGGCAACACCCCCAACCAACCTCTCATCTTGGGGAAAAACAAAAAGCCAGCTCCATTTTTGTAATCCAATGCATACAATTCTTCTACCTCTAGGAGAGGATCTACAGACATTGGTTCACAAAAAGTACCTTTCTTCAGGCCTGATTAAGTCCTGGAAAGATGTGATATTTAAAATATTTTCTGGTTTTAGGGTTCTATTTCTTTACTTCAGATCCTAATTTGTGAAATCTAAGTTTCTGTACTAATTGTATTACTTAGCTCTGTATTAATTATAGTTAATTAAGTCTGGTAGTCTTTGCAGCTAACACTATTCGGCTTTATAAATGAGACCCAGGTGCCCAAGGTTCAGCTGTTGCATTGGTTAGCCATGGCTAACCACTTTTCTGGTTTCTCACTTTACCTAGGAGTAGATATATAGCAAAAACCTTTCTCTTCTCCATCTAGAATACGAAAGTTGCTGATGTAATGCTCTACAGTTACCATACAACACAGAGACGACTGGCTTTTGTAAGCGTTCATAAAGTTGGTAACTTTGACCAAAATGATAATCTTGGAAATATTGATCAAGGATTTTTCAAACATCATAGTTTTATGTTGCAATGCTGGACTATCATTTATGTTTATAGGTATTATAGGTATTTGTAAAATCAGATCATACACTTATGTTAATTAAATGTATGCATAAATACACATATGTATTTAAATATTATCTAATATCTTAATGATATTAAGATATTTAATATCTTTATGAGAAGCCATAATGAAATACTACAGCTTATTAAATCAACCAGGTAAATTCTCCCTACAGATATAGAAGGAATTACTGCAAATATTTCCCAGATTTCCTTTTCCTGAAAAGTTATCTTGTTAATTCAGGAAGGTATTAACTATCCAATAAATTCAGCATATCCCTAGCTGTAAGCTGTCAGGATGTGACATAACATCCTATAACATGATGCTACATGGTACATAATGCCTTAAATTAAAAAGAAAAAGAAAGCAAGACATTTCTTTCAGAGAAATAGTGGGTAGCTAATCTGAATATTTGGGGTAATTGGCTCTAGGAGGAGAAAGAGATCATTATTTCAAATTCCCTAGTGAGTGTTAATTAGTTATATTGCTTCATTGTTTGACAAAGGGAACATTGCTCGTACTGCTAAATCTATAATGACACATAGGCTTTTGCAGCACAGTTGTTTTAAACTACCTTGACTGACTGACTGACAGGTGGGGACTTCTATTCATAGTCGAGCGTGCTCACAGAGTTAAAGTTATGTTGTCTCAGAGGCATGAGAGTTTTCTCATCTGGATCATGAGAAGCTTTATTTTTAAACAGCAGGGAACAAATTGCACTCTGACCATTAAAATGAGAGTCCTCTATTTGTAAGTATAAAGGGTACAATGCTTTCCTTTAAGAACACAGCCTCAATGCCAACACTTAGCCAGCCAGCAGTCAACAGCTATAGGTAAATTACACAGTACTTTGCTGTCATGTTAAGCAACCAAATCCAACACTGAGATGCAAGAGTGGCAGTATCACGCCTGTCAAACTTTTGTTGTCTGCTTTTGTCAGCCATATCTTTAGCACTAAAAACATAGGTAAGTGAGTAATAGTATCACAAAGATAGCTGTGTTGTTCTCTATATCTTTGACATGACTACACTGTCCAAAAAGAGAGAAGAGAAGAGAAATACTGGCTCTACCACCTATATGAACCTCAGATTAAGGTTCTTATTCCAAATAATATTAATTTGTTGAAGTCAAGCTGTTCAATAGAAAGGACCTAGAGAAAACAACTAGAAAATTATCTGATGGTCTGACATTCCCAGACATGTGAAATGTTTTGAAATTTTTCTTCTACATCCTCAAACCTGAAGTCTTTCCCCTCCTAACAGGATTACTGATTTTAACAAGACATGGGAATTGTGTGCGTGACTGGCTATTGGATTTCCCCCCCCCTTTTTTAATAAATAAGAAATAGATGACATAGCTCAGGCACTCGTATACCTATTAAGTACGCCACTTTATCACTTCAGTGTATCTTGCTTGTTAACAGGGTGGGTCCTCATCCAGTTCATTAGTTTCTGTGTGCATTTATGTGAGGACTCAACAGATAAACATGAAAAATTAAAGCTGGACAGATGAAAAAGTTCTTGCTGCTAGTTTTGTGCTCTGCTCTACTGAGCTAAAACTTGTAATGCCCTGAGAGCCAGTTAATAAATTGATCAGACTTCCCTACCTTGGAAATGTTTTTGGAGGGCAGAGTAATGGCTAAGAATGGGAACAACTTCACTCAGGAAGTCATCATTGCATGTCTGCCAGAACAACTAGATGCCTATCTCTTTCCACAAACTGTATGAACAATCCTGATAACACTTTGTGCAGGAGATTAACCACCAGAGTATCCAAATTCCAATGTGGAATGGTAGTTTTGTCAAAAACAACCCTGTCCCAGATGGCATTACTTTTTATGTTACAATGCTCCCCTCAAAGTCCAGATCTAAGTGCACTTACTAGGTACCTTCATCTGAAAAAAACAGAGACTTCCACTTCCAGCTTTTATGATATGACTGTAAAAAGAACACCCACAAATGTAAATACAAAAGGCTACACTTACTGTGCTGATGTAACTTTACTGACTTCGTCGAACAGCAGTTCAGTGACGAGTACTAGACAACTCTCAGAAGGTCCGTCTTTTTATGTAGAACTTCTGACCTCTCTTTTCTCTTCTACCTCACAAGTATAATGGAGATTTGTCTTCCTAAAATATCGTGAGGCCTATGGTACTTTGGAATTGCTAACAGTGAACCTGACTACCATTACTCGTCATGAAAATGTATGTGTCTCACAACGACAGTCTGTCAATGCTTACAACAGGAGCACCTTTTATCAGAGGTGATTAAACCATATATGACATTGAGGGGAATAAAAACTCCACCCATAGCGTGAAGACATACAGCAATGAAAAAAAGTTACTACTGATTCATAATGACATTTTAAACAGGTATTAGGAATGGTAATTGATATGATATGGTAAAAATCCTCTGTATCCAACCTTACCTACTTAAACTTCAAAATTTTTTATAAGAGCTTTAAATAGCAAGACTTCAGATGTCCTGTGACTGACTTTGTTAGGTTTCATGACAAGAGATATGGTCCCACAGTGTTTAAGCCCCTATGTATTACTCCCCTCTTGAGGCACATGAAAAGTCCTGTTATCAACAGAGGCATGTATATACAAATTGAGTAAAGGTCTCTACAATGGTCTTTTTAAACCCTTCTAATGATACCTTGTTTTGCAGCATGTGGCATTTAAAATTTTCAAGACACCACACAAACTAATGAATCCTGACAACATCCCTGTGAGGTGTCTATAATCATCACCATTTACAGGTGGTACAGCTGACAGAGAAGGCCAACTTTGTACATGAGCTACAGTAGGGATACATTTAGCTAGATTAGTTAAGTGTCATAAATAATTTTAAAGAAGTCCTTTCTGCATGTTTGCAGGAAAGGTAGAACTGGAACCTGTTGGTTTTTTCTCGCCAGTCCTCAGATGCAGTACACCAATTTGGTACCTAATGACTTTAAGCAGTTCTGGGCCAACCCGTCAACTGCCATCAGCAGCTTCAATTTTTCAGAATCCAGCACAGTTATATTGAAATTAGGCCAAAGGCTTTGTGAACAGTTTTGCACAAACACTTTTTATACCCAATTAAAAAGAAATTAAATGTCTTTTTTGGCATCACCTGAACTCTTCAGGAACACATGTTTACCTTTTACTGAATTACACACATACACTATGCTTTTTGGATGGTTGCAGACATACTAATATTGAACTGTAAAAAACCACATGTTGGTAATGAGCCCATTTTGTGCCTTGGTTCATGGAAAAGAATGTGGAAATACCTTGTTCTGTGGTATTTTTCCTCTGACAGTACTGATACAGTGCCGCAGGCACTCTGAAAATAATAGCGTAAGGTTAACTGACAATTGCATGTGTATTTACATCGATAGCCTGATATTATCATATTGTTAAAGAAAAAAAATCTGGGGCTAGAATATACAACTAAATAAATTTCTAGATGTGGAAAGCAACTGAACCTAGAAGAGATATTATGCTCAGACTGTTCACATAGCTCACAGAGCCCACACATTCGGTATACATACCATATCAGAAACCTCTGAGAATCCTAGAGGAGATGCAGACACAAGGAAAGCTTTAAAATGCTGTAGAGCATTAGCTCAGCAGTACTTGCATACCTGCTGCTCCCGTGGAAGTCAAAAGAAGTTTTAAGCTTTACATAAATGCTCTATCAGGCCACACAGAGCAAGCCAATTAAACAATGAAGGATTCATAGGCAAATGGACTGGTTTTGACAGATGTGATTGTCTGAAGTTTTCTTTAAACAGTAAGATACTTTTTTCAGGAACTAGGGGAGAGTCTGCAGGCTCTAAGCTGCAAAGTCTCAAGGAATTGTACTAGCAGGACAAGTAAGAATTGCTGTCATTATATAACACAGACATATTTTATGTAGTACAGCCCACAAAACACACTAATGAGACCTCCTGAAACTATCCTGCTGGCCTCTTGAAGGCTTGCATCCTTACATTCTGTACTCAGCAAAGAGAGAACTGTTGCATTCAATGAAGAGTCTGAATAAACAGACTCTCTATGCCTCTCACTGTCCCATGTCTTGCAGATCAGCTCCTCTCCCCCATATCACCTGTGCTACTTTTATACTCTCTTCCTACTCATAAAAGTTTCCATTAAGTTGCACAGTTTATCCTAAAAGCACTGCTACATAAACACTTTAATACCCACAAAGTTGAACCAGTGTGCTTAGAAAACATTTTCTTTTCTGTTCACTGTGCTTAGAAAACATTTTTTTGTTTGTTTTGTGTAAGGCTTTTGCTAGCGGTATTCTGGGTGTTTATGAAGTAATAATTATGTCTCTGAAAGCCCAGTATCCACTGCTTTTTCTAAGTACACTATTTCCCTTAACTTTGCTGTCCTGCCACATAAAATGAGTCTTGCATTTTACATGCAAATTAACTGCTGAGGAATTTTCCTTTTCCTTTAGCTTAGAAGGACATAAACAAGTTTCACTTATACATTTGAATTCTGTAAGAAGCTCTATTTATTGTTTTCTCTACTGTACAACCAAAACTGAGTCTCCTAGAGCATATGTTCTATAGCTAGAGATGACTACCTGGAAGTTTAGGTGGTATGGTTTTAGTGTTGATCACTGGAGAATTTAAGGGGCAATTTCTGTGAAAGTACACTATACCTAACCTTTTTACCAGTTTTCTCACTGCCTGACTTTAAATATATTTTTTTGCTCAATCAATAATTTCATAGCTGACAAAAACAATTTTCTAAAAGCTGTGGTAGCACGCAGAATTTGTTATACAGCAGTAATTCAACTTGTCATGTTGTCCAATAGAAATATTACCAGGAGGCAATCCACCAGTTTCAGTCACTGTCACCAGAGTTTAAACAACAACACGGCATTTGAGAAACAAGGGTTTGCTATAAAATCTACATCAACTAGTGGTGGCAACTTTCCATATTGTGTCACCTTAGGTGGTGGACTCAGTCAATACGTTTTAAATTGTTTCTTACTCAGAGTAAATGAAATTGTGCAATGCAGAGGACTGAAAACACTTTTAGACCACTGAGCTGGTGTGTTGAACATGATACAGTATTGCTACAAGAAAATCTATCAGAACAACAGACTTAACAACTATTAGAGGCCTTAACAAATTATTAGAGCAGAGCCCTTACCCAATAGGTACATATGGTCCCACCGAGACAACTTTGCAAGCAGAGGGGAAATAATTTGAAACACAAGAAATTCAGATCTCCCTGCCTCCCTCTCTCCTAACCAGGGGAGACATCCCCACTGTCCCCAGCATATGGGAACAAAGGACAGGAGAAGAAGTTACCAAGTAGGGCTACAGCAGCCCTACCTGCCATACCTTGGAAACCATTCCATGTTGCTGAAGGAAGTAGGCAGGGGCTGGCACAGCTTCTCTGCCACCACTGAGGAGCCAGTGCCAAATCCCACTACAAGAAATCGTCTGTTCTGTGCCATGTGTCAAACCAGCTCACTCTCAGGTGAGGTGCTGAATTCCAAGTTGTGCACTTTCAAATCTTCTCTGGAAGTTCATGTCCAAAAGCTAATCCAAATAAGAAAGATTACTAACACAAAGTAGTGTGTGATACTAACACTGTAAACAATGACCAACATAACAGAAACCAGAGCTTAAGAAAAGTGGCTTGGAAAGCAGGTTTGTTGTTTCTGTCCCTACAACAGCATCAGTTGGTGTTCCTCTGCTTTGCATGACAACAGCCTCTTAGTCCCAAAAGAGCACAACTTCTTAATGGTCGCATGTTTTGGTGTTGTGCTATCTAGCATTGAAGAAAGAAGTTGTGTAACGCTGATATGATCCTCAAAATAGCACCTTGGTAGCTAAAAGCTAGGGCACAGCTTTTACTAATTCCTGCTATATTTAGTATTGTGCTGCCTTTTTGTTTCCCCAATAAGCTTCAATTAAGTTAAATGTCATATGCATAATTCCAGCACGCCAAAAACCCAACAGTACTGAAAAAAACTATCCCAACAACAAGGTCACTTAATTCATAAATCATTGCAACTCATGTCAAATTTTCACAGGAACACTAAATTCAAGGCTTGAACAGGAAAGATGTAAGTCTTTCAAACTGAGATAATTCACCCTCACTGTTTGCCTGGAAATAGTTTATTGTGCTCAAATATGTAGTACGGAATCTCCAAACAAAAATTAAGTTTCAGAGAGTTTTCAAGAAACTCATTTATGTATTAAATCTATTGAAAATTAGTTCCTTTAGTGTTTGCTCAGTGAATTGTGGTTTTTCTGAAGTTGTTCTGCTTGAGAGGTGGCTCTTGCCACACTTCTCTTAAAGCCTAATTGTATTCACAGAGATTAGAAAATAACGAAAATATAGAGTAGCACTGAGTAATACAATACCAGTTGTGCTAGTGTCTCATGTTAGCCTAAATATATGAGACAAGAAGTAGCACATTGTTGTTTTCCAAAGTGTGTGCATTGCCTTACAAATTATTAATATCATTCCACTAGCCTCTTGTAAGCAGGGCTACAACAGAAAACATCAGGCAATTTCAAAATTAAATCTTCTTGCTTTCCCGGCATAATGGTTGCTTTATCCTTTGAAGTATATTCAAGTATTGTTTTTAAGAAATAAAAACCAAATTTTTTTGGAGTTTTTTTCTACTTTTTTTTCCCTGAGAAAAGGATTATTATTCTTTTAAATTTTCAGAATTTTGGAATTTTATAAAACCACACTAATTTGTGAATAGTGGTAGCCAGCTTAAATCTGCACTTCTAAGCAATTCAAATATGCTACTGAAAAATTTAGCCTAGTTCTATATGTATCTTCTTGGTTTCGCAGTTGTGGCAGGGATTCAGGCAGGGTCTGCAGCGGCAGGTGGGGTTCTGGCTCTGGTTCTGGCTCCCCTGACTGCCACTTCTGACTCCTGTTCAGAGGAGCAGCACGCCTGCTCTCCTGACTCACTGCCGACTACGGAACAGACAAGTAGGAGAGAGAGAAACACTGCTGTCAAACTCAAAACAGTAGTACAGTCCGTTAGGATGGCTGTACCTCCTGCATTGGTTGGAGACCTGGAGGGGACTTGAGAGGAGAGAGCTCATGCACCGGGTGTCTCTCGGAGACAGGAGAGCCCATGTCTTACCACATGACCGACTGCCCTAGGCAGCCCTTTACGGCCAGCCCTGAAGTTCACCTTCAGCTTTCAGCAGCAATTCACACTTGTGCTTTTTCATTTCTTAGATAGGAAATCACCATCATTTGATATTTTCCAAGAAGTAAAGAGGGTTTATGCATTATGATTATGTGTAACACCCATCAGATTTTACCTGTTTATTAAGGAGGTCTGTCAGCACTAACCTGAGGCAGTTCCCCACTGTCTAGGTCTCCCAGATTACAACTGCGTTTAATTAATTCTCTCAATATCTGAGTTTATTTTTCTGGTACTACCCATATAATTTTTTCTAATTTGCCTTTTTGTACTTCTGAGCTGGATGCAATTGTTTCTTGCTATACATTACGAGTCACACTTGTTTTTCTCTCTATCTCCTCCTTGACCATGTGAATAAATAATCTACAACACAAAAAAAATTTTAATCCTTATCATAACATTTATTGGAGGTGAATGTGACATGCAGGATTTGATTATTAAAGTTCTTAAGACTCATCTTACATTCATAATGTCTATCTCTTTTAGAGAAAGGAGTACAGAGAGCTATGTGTAACCAAAGGTACAATGTCCTTAAGCATTTTTCATAGGGGGAGCCTTTTGTATAGATATATACCCCTTAGCGCAAGCTATAGTTCCAAAGTACTCTATCCTAGCTTCCTGTTCATCAATCTTTCTCTTCAGTTACAGTTTCTCCTTAGGAAATTCCTCAAGAACTTGAAAGCTCCACTTCTTTTTCAAATTGGCATAGTTGGATCACTTATATTTGCTTTACATTCTAGACTGCCTCCATAAACACATAAAACCAAGTAGTAATCTTAGTATTGGCCAAGTTCAACACACCAGCAAAGGCAGGTGAAAATTTTTGCTTTTTAACATACGAATGCAATTCTTAAACAGAAAATATATTCAAGAAAATAAAGGTGCTCTAATATTTAAGATATTAAAACATTAGAAATAATTCCACATTAACTTTAAATTTGAATAATTTCTTTGTACTTTTTTTACCCCCCACAACCTCTAGTCATACACCCAAACTCACCATTCACTCTAGATTAAATATTTGGTCTACTGACTGCTTTTTTGATGTCACAATCCAAAACACAGAATTTTTAGGATATGTTTAGAGCAATAAAACTGTGTGGATTCAAAGGCAGCCATAAGCTACTGAAGAGCTTCAAATGCAATGAGGTATAATTTATAAGGAAAGGTAATTTCTTCTACAACTCTCATTGAATGTAGCCACAGAAAGCAAATGAACCTTCAGCTTCCCAAGCCATCCTTCAGTTTTTTCTCTGCCTTAAAGATTCTTGTTTTCCAACTATGTTTACTAAATATTTTACTTTTCACTATAATCGTTATTCTCTTCCTTGTAACATCATGGCTACACCAACACTACTGATTCTAGCTAAGCTAATTGAAATTGTTATGGTGGAACTATAATACTTGGAAACAGAATTCCAGACTTTTCAGATACTACATGCACATCATTACTATTTCAGTCTTTGGAATGTTGTTGTTTGTTACACATGAAGAATATGATACTTAATAAATTAGTATTGGAGAAGAATTCTTAATTGGAAAAGGCATATTAGACCATTCTTCCAGCAGTATTGGGGAACACATTCAGAACATCAACCTTGTTTTTTCTGAGAGTACACACTTTTCATTCCTTCAGCATTGTGGCTTACTGTCTCCCACTTTGCTGGGTTACAGCACTTGGGAAAACTGTTATATACTAAAAAAGCAGCATATATTTACTTGTCCCCCTAGGCGCCAGCAATTTCCATGGCAGCTCTGACAGCGCAGCATCATACCTGCTGGGATGAGGTGGAATGTTGTCATACAGCTGAAAGAGAGCTGGCAACTAGTAAAAACTGGGCAGACCAAATAAATATGTTTTAAAATTAAACTGAGAATACTTTGCCAAATGGTACGTTTTGCAAACAAACTTTAATTTATGATATTCTCTCAAATATCTATGGACCAATTTTATCAGTTATTTGCCAGCTAGCATAGACTCGAGAGATCTATGAACAACTTTTCTCTTATTAAATTTGCTTTGTTGTAAAAAAAGAGATAACTGCCAGCTGCAGCATGTGGCTCTCATCTCTCAAATAAACCATGAACGATGCTATAACCAGGGATTTTGATCTGGGCCACTATAAGCAATTTTTTTCATTCTCCAGTTCAGTTTCTGAATCTAGTCCTCAGAAAAGTACAGCAATATATGAATTGAATTAATTTCTCATTGTTGTTTTGTGAGATTAGAAAATCATTCATTTTTCCAACACTGGGACTGTAAATTATAACAGCTTGACATAACTCAGCAGACCTAGGGTATCCATCTCATTGTGTGAAAGCTATTAGTATTAAGCCACTCTTCAGAGGAGGATAGAGAGACTGAACTGAAGGGAAAAGAAAAAAATAAAAATCAATAATTTGGTTTTCTCACCAAAATTAGAATTTTGAGTAAAAAAATAATTCTCTTCAATTTGAAAGGCAGCAATCAAATGGAGAAAACCCTACAAGCCACTGGCAGGGATGGAGCTGGCAGCCACCTACCTGCTCCTGCCCACAGTGCTCCTTCCACCACCCTGCTGACATATACATGAACAAAGGGAGTGACTGTAATAAAAGCAATGGGCCCAGGTGCTCCCACAGCTAAGGAGGGTGCTGGTTGTGGAGAGAAGTGATAGGACTCTTCTTCCTTCCCTCTCAAAGTGTCCCAGAACATGGTTTTAATATCCAAGCCCATTCTGTGCATATAGGCTAAATTCGGTGTAAAACTGCTTTTTAGTAAGTAAATCATCAGTTAAACTGCTTTCAACTTTCCTTGGAATAGTGTAGCCTACACTTAGCCTGCTTGGCAGATACCACGGTTGTTATTACTATTCCAAAAATACTCCAAAATACTGTTTCCTTAGTCTCGCGTGCCAGGATTAACTACTCAGTGCCAGAAATTACTGTTTCTTGTGACTGAAGAGATATTCCAACTGATCAGTAACATAGTAGATAAAATCACAGAATCACAGAATATGCTGAGTTGGAAGAGATCCATAAGGATTATCAAGTCCAACCCTTAGACTTGCCCAGAACCACACCCAGGAGTCACATCATGTGCCCGAGAGTATCATTCAAACCCTTCCTGAATTCTATCAGGCTTGATGCTGTGACCACTTCCCTGGGGAGCCTGTTCCAGCACCCAACCAACCTCTGGGTGAAGAACCTTTGTCTATTGTCCAACCTAAACCTCCCCTGACACAACTTCAAGCCATTCCCTCAGGTCCTGTCAGTGGTCACCACAGAGAAGAGATCAGTGTCTGCCCCTCCTCTTCGCCTCCTGAGGAAGTTGTAGACTGCAATGAGGTCTCCCCTCAATCTCCTCTTCTTGACCAGCTGGCGATGCTTTGCCTGATGCCCCCCAGGACATGGCTGGCCCTCCTGCTGAATTATCCTTAAACAGGACCCCCAGGTCCCTTTCCATGGCACTGCTTTCCAACATCTCATTCCCCAGTCTGTACATACATCTGGAGTTGCCCCAAAACAGGAGCAGAATCCAGCACTTCCCCTTGTTGAACTTCATACGGTTGGTGATTGCCCAGTCCTCTAATTTGTCGAGGTCTCTCTGAAGGGCCTCTCTGCCTCTGAGGGAGTGAACAGCTCCTCCCAGTTTTGTGTCATCTGCAAACTTGCTTAGTATTCCTTCCTGTCTTGTGTTCTAGTAATTTATGAAGATGCTGAAGAGCACAGAAACTAAGATGGAGCCCTGTGGAGCCCCACTAGTGACAGGTCACCAGTCTGATGTCACCCCATTCACTATTACCCTCTGTGGTCAACCCATGAACCAACTGCTCATCCATCACATGATGTGTTTATCTAGCTGTGTGCTGGACTTTTTATCCAGAAGGATCTTGTGAGAGAATACCAAAAGCTTTATGAAATCCAAAATGACCCTATCAGCTGGCTTCCCTTGATCAACTAGGTGGAAATCAGGTTGGATAAGCAGGACTTTCCTCTCGTGAAGCTGTGCTAGCTGAGACCTGTTGTGGAAAGGGTATATTTATACAGCAGTCTGATGCCCTCTTTGTTCATCAGTCTTTGGGTGCCTTACAGAGTCAGACTTCTGTAGGCTAGATACATTACCTGCTTCTCTTTTCGACACAGTTTACATACTCTTTCTTTAATTAGTTGAGTTATGCATGTGTATTTTCCCCATGAGGCAGGTGTGGTGGCTAGGTGCCTATCATCTAAAAGAACATTCAAAATGCTTCTGTATAAACTAACATCTGGGCAGGTTTGCACTGACCATATACTTGAGAAGGTATTTTTAAACAAGGACTGATAAAGTTTTCCTTTTCATCTTTCTCTACCATGCAATGGAATAAAACCTCTTAAGTAACTGAATACCTTTTATTATGTTCATCAAGGAGCAGGTGACATGACTTTATAGGAAATGTAGAAAGTATCTAGTTTAATACCATAGCCTTGTAGAATTACCTCAGCATCATTTCAGCTAGTTCTTTGCTTTAAAAATTGCTGCATTAAATCATCTGCTAAAGATGCTGTGGTTCAAAAGGACCAATGCTACCCAAAAATCAAACACGAAATTATTGTCTTATGGAGTCACACAGTTTTATGAGAAGGTATTTAAATGAAAAAGATAGATATCACTACCAGTCTTAACTGCATTGTATGGAGACTCACAAAAAAAGCTCAAAAAGTATAACTTCGGTTTTATGTTTATCCTCCTTTTCTTAATTTATAAAAAGGACACTTGCACGCTTACACACAGGCATTCAGATTTATGTTATTAAAAACACTTGTACAAGACCTGTAAATTTACAGTGTATATTGGCATAAATGAGGTCCTCAACTTGTCTGTCAGCTACATACTCATATTTTTACCCACAGGTTTAAGGGAGTAGTTATTAATTAACTCCATGTCATTTTGAATAGTATCTTCTTCTTTTTCACACTATAGTATAGCAAAATTAAGCACTGAAGATTAGACCCCATGTTCAGTTCTCATTTTGAATCCATTGTGTTCCCTCTCTACTCACTCTGTTTCCTCTTAAATCATCCTGATACTACTCTAGGTTTGAAATCATTTCATGACTATGAACAAGGAGTTTTAAAACAAGTGATCCTTGTGACAATTCCCATTTGTTTTATTAAAGGTCAGATGGATGTCTTGATTAATTAAAATTAACTCTTACTCAGAAAAGACATTGCTACTTATCACAGTCATTCCTGTTGACAGAGGAAGGACGGTATATTAATATGATTAATATTAAGACAAATCTGTATTAATGAAGAATCTTTAAAGTCTGATTGCAAGGTAAAGCAAACAACATATTTGTCTTACATATGCTGGAAACTCTAGAAAAGTATAGGAAATCCCTTGAAACAAAACCAACTAGACCCAAAACTAGTTGAAAGATGCCCAGTGACTTTGAAGGGCAGTTTATCAGCCCCCAATATAAACAGTAGATTAATGTATATATAGTCTGGTGGAAGGAAGACAATAGCAAAAGAAAGCTTTCATAGTTCTGGATAATACTGCAGTGTGACACTGTAGCCAGTTAAGCTCCACAATTGGTAAAGCAGTTTAATAGGCTGAAATTGCAACATGATTTGTGTACTGTGGAATCCCAAAAATGAAATTAACATACAAAATTTTTTATATATATTTGCTAAATTGAGATTGTTTCTTTAAACTTTGAAGAAGTGATTTTTTTTAAGTTCTCCTTTCCTCCCCCTCACGCATAGTAATAGTAGTTAGGTAGTCACAGAGATTTTTTTGTGATACAGTATGGTCAAGAATGTGAGATATCATTTCAGCAAAGTGTTCCTTCTGTGTGCTCCTCTCAGTGACATAATATTTGTCAACTAAGAAACTTACCTGGTCTTATACGTGAACTTCCAGCAATAGTTAGAACAATTGCTTCATCTAACTAGATCTATTTCTGACCCATTTTATTCCCTCGCTGCTTTATTTTAATTTTTCTCATCTGGATTGCAGCCAATACCCTTGACCACAGTTGATGTTTTGGGGTAGAAGGATTTCAAGTTTTGAAATTAATACTTTTCTCAGCTTCAACAGTTTTTGTATTGGCCTTTGCCACTTGGGTTAGTTGGTCCCAGCTCATGAAGCAGTATCATTGCCTAGAGTGTAAAAAGGGAGAGAATACCTATTTTTTTTGTAATCTGTGTGATACATGAAGTCATGTTCCTAATAACTCCTTTCACATTGATTCATGAGTGAAGAACATAAGCTAAGCAGACAGTGTAGTACTTGGAAGCTGCTTATATAATTTTTTTTATCTACAGCAACAAGGACAAATATTTGCCATTGCACATAAAAGGCAGAAGGTAAGCTTCTGACTTAGGAGTTGTTTTCATAAAGCGGTAATGTACTGTCTGTATGATATTCCTTGTTTCAATTTTTTAAAAAATTTTGTTCTCATATTCCTTCTAACAGCAATATTGTGGGTTTTAGATCAGAATGTGGATAACAGTTATAAGCTTCAACAACTTGCTCTGCGGGAAGAGGTGCAGCACTAAACTTATACCCTAGGGAAAGAGAAATAAAATTGTGGTAAAATACTTCTGTGTTCTCTGGGTTTTTTGTTGGCTTTAGGGGTCTGAATGGTTTAGCTAAAAGAGCTTGTTACCAGCTGCCTGGAGCAGTAACACTGTGCAGAATCCTCCAGTAAATCTTCACAACTTCCCAGGTTGTTACACATCTTGTTTACTGGATCTTGGCTGTGGCATGCCCCTACCCCAGAAGCTCCTGAGAAGATAGTTTGTAGGTATTTCCTTTAACACCTTCAACAAAAATAAGAAGGCTTTATACTCCCTTTATACCTTTTTCCCCTCTGTATGTAATCAGTCAAATCCATAATATGTGAAAGGATTTTATAAGAGCAGGATTTTATAAGAGCAGAAGCTTAACTCATATATTAGAAGAACACTCCACTAAGGGAAGATTCCAACATTATCATTTAAAATGTAACCCAATATTTAAAATATTTAGCAACAGAGAACAATAAAAATCCATAAAATAAAAAAAATGCATCTGATTCACTGAACTCACTGACATGTGGGGGAAAAAAAAAAGCTACAAAATGTAACTTCAAAAGTCTTTTACAATCTTTATAGGACATTTCTTTTAAAGCTATAACTTTTTTGATTTCAGATGCTGCTTCAGTTTAATTACATCAACAGAAAGATACTTAAGTGGAGTTGCAGAAAGATAGAAATTTGCATCGTCTATAATTTTTTAAGGTCTGTGTTCTTGATATGTCAGTCGATTGGACATGATATCTGGTTATTTAAAGTTCATCATATATCATTTAGTACTGACTGTGATACCATATCCTCAACTGGGTAACACATTGTAGGTGAATTCAGTCACATGGCTAGGAAAATGGACAGACACCTATTCCTTCATAGTGCCCTATGCATATAATTACTAACATAATAAATAATTAAAATAAAAATATATTGCACCCCATATATTTTTCTGTAATTATGGAACTTTCTTAATTCATCTAGAAAACAGATAATTTTTTTCAATTGTCACAAGTGAATTACTGCCAAACAAAGTTAAAATGTGAAGCTTTCTTGTATTAGCAGACACATCTTTGATCTAACTTTTCAAAAGCTACCACTGTAATGCTACTCAGACAATACCGTGGATCGTTTACAGGCAAATACAGGACAAACAGTAGCCAAACGAGGACATGGATCTGTCATTCTTTTAAATTCCATTTCTGGTACATCTTGGAAGGTGACACCATGTTAGAGCAAAATGTCTACAAGTTAGGAGTGTACATCAAGGGAATAATGCAACATGATTGTACATGTCTTGTACTCTTTCCTAAATTAACAATCATTGTAGGGGACCTGTCATTTGAACTGATGAAAGCTGTTACCTCAAGAACCAACAGGATATTGCATTATTCTAAATTAGCAGGTTGGGATGGGGGGAGAGGGGACAAGTTATTCCTCACTCCCTCAGCACGCTAGAGTTCATATTGTACCTACTTTCTGTAATGTAAAAATTATGAATGCAAAGCTGGGGACACATCACCCATAAAATGTGTCTTTAAGGGCACTCAGTAATGAATGCAGTCAGAAGGAAGTAACTTGGTTAAACAGGCAATAAAGGAAAGCAACAGCTCTGAGAAGGCTTCAGCTTGTTAGAAAATGGGATAAGAGGAAACCTTTGCTTACTGGCAGCCATACTGTCTTCCTTTTGGATAGGTACCAGGATAAAAGACAGTCACAATACTGAAAGATCTTTTATTATAATTTCTGACTCATTCAGATCTTGCTACCTACCCCACTGACTGACACTTTTTTATTGCTACTCCAGTCTCCTTGCCACCTCATACTATCTACATGCATTGAATAATTTTCAGCAGCTTCCACACTTAGCTGTTTCCTTTTTGCCCCATGTCATTTTCCTTATGATACAGTCTCCATCATCAGGGAAGGTATACCCTCAGCTTTTTTTAATCTAATTTACCTCAAAGTGGCAAATAAGAAGAACAACAAAAAAATAGTTGCAGTTTTATGCCATGTTCATATTGAGCCATCACATCATATGGAGTTCCTGCCTCCTTGCAAAAACCATTCTGAAGATCTCTGTCTTGGTTAATATAGAGTCAGTAGCTCAGTATATACGGGTACCTGGGATAATGTCTGAGGTTATGCTAAATATTGAATTCCTATGTGAAATAGCCACTTTTCTATGTGAAACTGCAGTTTCCAGATCTATTTTACTAGCCTTACATGAGGGTCAAAATTCTCATGCACTGTCTTATTCAGCAGCCCTACTTTGCTAATCACATGGGAAAGAATAAGCAGTTGAGAGGCCAAGGTGTTAGAACATACAAGTTTGGAGGTTAGAAAGGCAGAGCCCTTTGAGCAACTTCCCTGAATTGATATAGAGGCAGAAGAACCAAGAACAGTCTGAAATGAGGAAAAACTACTATGAAGTCTCTGGCTTATTGTCTGTAACTTTCTCGTCTGCTGCCAAGTGGTGAGTAACAATGAAGTGACTGGGTCAGAAACATGATCCTGCCATGATGATTTGAAAGCATAAGTTTCTCTGAGGTCTCTAGCCTAGTACATCTAAAAGTGGTAGACTTTGTCATGTGCCCTTGAAGCCACCAGCTCATCAGGATATTGAATAACGCAGTGATGTCAAAGCACAGGCCTCTCTGAAGAACTGACTCAGGCCTTCTGTCTTGCTGGACTGGTGTCAAAACTTCTGTAGGATCAAGCTGGATGGAAGCCAAGGAATAGGCTCTTGTAGAATTACTGGCACATCCCCTTGAATTTTCTGGGTCTATGTCAAGATAATGACAAGGCCATTCTGTTTCTCTTAGCTTCTGAGGAGGAGAGTACGTAGCAGGGTATCCTTCTTTTTTATGCAAAATTGAAACACCACAAGAGAAAGATTCTTACTCTTTTTCTCCTCTCCAGAGTATTTCAGACATGGTAGAAATGGAACAGATACTGGATTTTCAATAATGATCTAGGTAACTCTCCTTATATACAGGACTGATCTATTACTTCTGTTAGCATGGGAGTAGAAGATCCTCACATCCCTAGTATTTAAGACCTTCTCTAATTCCTCCTTCTACCTGATGAGTTTCTCATTTTCACTGCTTGAAATGAAATGGTAAGAAATAACTGAAGTTGTGCTTGTGAATAAGGAAACAATGCCCCACCCAAGGTAATAAAGTAAGATGGAGACGACTACTCTTCACGGAATTATAAATGAGAAATCTATGCCTAACATGTGCCCTATGAAATTTTTTTAATGTAAATTCCTTTCCATGTCTTATGAAATCTGTAGGTTGTAATTAGGAAAACATAATGTCCTTATCATATGAGAACATCATTACATGGAAAGAGAAGACTATTATATGCTTTTTATGTAATAAGAGTATTCTGAGTTCTTCTGAGCTTTTAGGAAGACTTATTTTTGGCAATGAAAGACTCAGAATATAGAGAATGACAAATATCTATATTACAAAAAATCATTTGAAGTGATGCAACAATGACAGTTTCCTGACTGCAATGATTCCAACATTAAATTATATTGAGGAACAAAAGAAAAATAGTCCCTTTGACAAGAGTACTTAAAGAAGCTGATAACAACACAAAATGGTGCTTGAGTCAAAAGACTGGCTATTGTTGGAACTAGGTCTAATATTTCAGTTGTTACCTGAGATTCTGTGTGCTATTGTTTGAAGTGACAATACTGTGTGACAGAAACCATACCGAAAGTTAGTAAATTTATGCACTTATCCGTATTAAAAGTTTTTTTAAGCATTAAAGCACCTATGATGAAGGACTTATAGGATTCATAGTTTTAAAGATCCAGTCCTATGTCACCTCTGAAATTAGAACTTAGGTTCCTAATTGTTTTGGATGTTTTTTAATTTTTTTTCCTTTGATACTCCCAATAGATTATGCAAATTAATGGTAAAAGACAATATATTTTAAAGTAATCTTTGGTATCGGTGCCCCATTTCAGTTGAAAGGAATTAAAATCATAATCTAGATTAATTTATTGTGGTTTAGTTTTTAGCTATATAGGATGCTTGATTTATGTTGTTTGAAATCAAATTTAAAAGGATAACAACTTAACTATATTTAGAAAAATATAGTGCTGTGTTAACAAAGCTAGCCTCTAGAACTGATACTTCATCAGCCTGACATCATCATTAATTTGAATGTGAAACTTTCAGAAAATAAATAACCTTTTTTTTTTTTTTTTTAATGTGTTCATGTTTTATCCATCAATCTTTTTAAACAACCATTGCTGAGCAGGGCATTTAATAGCTCTTCCTGTGTTTACTGGAGACATCTCCAATAAGTTTATCTTTTTTGAGGATAAAATAGGAAAGAATCAATCTCATTTTTGATCCTGTAGCTCTGTAGACAACCTTATTATATCTAAAATGCTACTTTTATGAGTTGCAAACCATATTTCCTAATAATTGCTATAGCTAGAAGCGTAATTTAGTGTATTTTTACAGGCTTAGTACTTTTTGTTCTATTGTAAACCATATTTCCTGATAATTACTATAGATAGACAAATAATTTAGTATATTTTTATAGGGTAGTACATTTTTATAGTATGGTAAACCATATTTCCTTATAATTACCAGAGAGTGAAAAATAATTTATATTTTTATAGGTTAGTACATTTTTATTACTGTACATTTTCTGCAGATTAAGTACTTTGTATTTTTTCTTTTTAAACCAGTCACGTTTCCTCCGTAACCACGTTTTATTATTTATATAATTTACAGATGATAACTTCTTAAACTTGTTTTTCCTATTTTGCATTTCTAAGTTTCTATATAAATGTATGTGCTGTTAATTCTGAAGGAAGAACAAAGCATCTGTGAGACACTGTAGAAGTTAATGACATTGTTAAAATGATGACAGATTGCTTTAATAGTAGATATGCACTTAATTGGAGGAAGTATAACAAAATGTGCTATTTCATACTACTAAAAAGAGTCAGTCAGGAGCCATCACCCATTTACTGTCTTGTCTTCATCCAAATCACAATGCATGTACAGTATATGATAACTGATAGACATTGCTAGGCATGTATTCATGTACTGTACATTCATTCCGACAACCCATTAAATAGTGTTTGTTAACCTTTAATTCAGATGTCTGCAAAAAGATAATACAATGTAAAACACAAGTCAATGGTGGGTCGTAAAGCTGTTTCTGTTGCAGTTTTTAGTAGCCTGTTATTCAGTGAAGAATGCAGCTACACCCTGAAGCAAGTCTTATATAAAAGTACACTGTCAATATATTATGATACAAACTCAGCCTATAAAATCAATGACAAGTATTATGTCTGCTGCTATCACCTACTAAAATATAGATACTGTTTTTAATGGATGTAATGGTGCTGGACTCAACATCGTTGTGCTGTTAAGCTTAACCCCTTAGGCATAAAGCACAGTTACAGGGTTCCTGGACAAGGAATTCTCATTGTAGGGTGCTGTGTCAATCAAGTCAGTGTGACTGACTACAGAATATGTAAGTGTAAATTAGTTTACAAAGGATGTCAAAGCAAAATAAAATTCCAGTGCACACCATGGTGTGATTCTCCATAGAATCCCACTTAATCTGTAGAAAATGGGGACCTTCTATCCCATTATCCAGGTATTTGTATTTTGACTAACATTTTGGGTGATTGCATGGAAACTTTATCTGTAAAATTTGAAAATGGCATTGAGCCAAGAAATGTTCGAGTATTTTGGAGAATATGGTTAGAATTCAAAGAGATCTTGGTAAATTGCAAGAAGGATCTGAAAGCATTAGGATATAATTCAATACAAATAGCTGCAAAGTACTAAGGGGAAATCTTCCCCCTACCCCCACCTGGTTGCCTAAATAAAAATGGGGAGAAAACTGGAAGCAATAATGAAACTGAATCCAAGCTAAAAAAAGCAAATAGTGCTATTGAGAAAGACAAAACCAAACCAACCAAACAAAAAAACCCACAAAAAGCCAAACAAACCCCCCAAATGTCATCCTGTCACGTGCCAGTAAGACTGTTGCATTTAAGACCAGAAGTAATTATTACTCTATTAAACACCAGGGACTTCACAACTGGAATTCTGTGTCCAATTTTGAGTAGCACAGGGTTAATGCTATGAAACAAAGTTTAAAACAGGGTAGAAATGCTAGAGAAGAGCAAGCAAAATTAGGGGATGCCTTGTGAAATATAAGACCAATATAAGGACAGATTGCATGATGAAAAAACAAGCTGATCTGTAACAGCAGAGTTTTAGGGTAAATATGTAAGGAAAACTGTTTTGGCATAAAGGATAATTTAATTAGGATATGTCAGCTAGAGACTGTGGTAAATAATGCAGACAAACATTTGCACACATATGCTTGCTTCCAGTAGAGGAGAGGCCTAGATATTGCTAAAGGTCTATGTCAACCCAACATTTCTATGATTCTGTGGAAATATCCCTAGACTGTTTCTATCTCGGAACTGTTAAACAAAAATACTTGTAGGGCAAAAAGAATCAGAGCTCTGTAAAACTAATTTGGCCCATTTATCTTCTATTAAATGACTGTTTCCCATGTGTAAAGTAGTGAAAGACCTACTAGTAATACAAAAGGATTTAATTCAGGATAGGGGAATACCTGTAGAATGTAGTGCTATTGCATTTTGTACCTTTTTTGTTTTGTCATTTCCTGTATATGCAGTATTTTTGTCGGTGGAAGAAAGTGAGTAATTTCTTACAATGATGTAATTATTGGCAGTACATTCACAGATGTCACAGCTGCTGACTGCTCTGCTGTTTCAATTTCATTTTCATATTTAGTTGAAGGTACGGTTGTTTGCTATATGATCTGTTTTGAATGGTGCAAAAAGTCCATATCATTATCATATGATATGAGAATAGTTCTACAATAATTGTGGATGAAGTAATTCATTATGAATATGATGTAATGGAATAGGCACCATAATTTAATCATCAGAAGAGGGGGTCTGTGGTGCTCACACAAAGTTATCAAAGTCATTGCCATGATAAATAGCATGTGATAAGCTGTTTAGAAAACACTAACGCAATCCACAGAAAAATGTGCAGAAGGGAGGCATGCAAATTCCTTCTATTTAAAGCAATCAAATTCTAAGAACCAAAGAGGTAGTCTAATAAGGAGGAAGGGAAACAGCAACGTCCCTGGATCCATCACTATTTTTAAAATGATGCTGCTTCAAAGGCACATTTATTGGGATTAAAACTTATTTGCTTGACTATTGTTCACAAAGCATTTCATACGCTATTCACTGGGGACCTGATTCTAAGAAATGGTTTTAAGGTGATTTAGACTGCAGTCTGAACTTTTTTGCTTTTTTCTTTTCTTTTGGTATTTCCTTGCATGAAAAATTTTCTCAAGTTTTTTGTTGTTGTTGTTGTTGTTGTTGTTGTTTTTAAGAAGTTGCAAACTTCTTAAGTTTTAGTTTAGCCAAGGAATTGCATCTCAGTTTCAGCTGCAACATCTTCTCCTTGCAGAGATTTTATGATCCTAGATGCTCTGTTTTTTGTGAGATAGAGGAAATATCCTTAGTGCAAATCAAAAGTCTATATATGCAATGTATAATGTGAAATATAACTGAAAAATTACTACAGGAAAGTGAATGGTACTTCTTGCTTTTTAATAGACGTCGTAGTTCACTGATAGTGTCACTAGTTAACAAACACCAGCACTGCTACTATTATTCCTCCAGGTCTTTGTGTGCCATCAAGCAAGAGGTGAACAACTGGGACTGAATGAAGACAAACTATCTTGATATTAGAGGTTTCAGTGAGAAAATCACCAGAGGTTTCCAGAAATAATTATTACCAAAGTGATCAGTGATACTAAAGAAAAGTGTTTGCTTTTGATCTGCTGCCATGTTTTGTTGCATAGAATATAGTCATCCCAAAGAGAGGAGTCCTTTCCAAGAAGAAAATATGTACCCAATGTTCTTTTAAGTTTTCATTTACTGTACTTGCTGGTCAGTGTAAGTTCAGCTCTCAGACAAACCATGTGGGGAGCATAGTATCCACTCCAGAATATGAAAATTTAAATTGCTTCATTCACTTTTCCTGTAATACCCTGAGGTGGTCCACAAATAGCAGTAGTTGAAGTTTTCAGTTCTAGAATACTTTTTAACCTGCTGCCACAACCCAAAGCAAAATAAAACCTGTCTATCTGTGACAGAATGTGACAGGAAATTATGGCAATTCAAATATCTTAATTACCCCAAAATGCCCAGCAATGAGCAGTCAACACCTGCAGGATCTCATAAACTCTTTGTTGGGAAACAGAGAGAAACATAATTATACAGAAGTACATACTTCTCACTGTGCATTATTTCAGTCAGTGTGTTATGAGTACTGTTTGCTCTATTGTATGTATTTTCAGGACCTTGTTAAAAACACAGCATGAAGTTTGTACTCTGTGAAGAAGAAAAAAATATCCACATAAGATCCTTTTCTCCTGAATCTGATCGTATAAATGAAATAGATAATTTCAAAAATAATGACCTGGTGACATCATCTCCTGGACCTCCATTCATGTTTGGAGTTTCTGTAAAGGGAATAACTGAATGTCAGGAACTACAAGGCACTGGTGTACTAGGCTTGTCAGTCAGGTCTGTAAAAGGGAGAGAGAAAGAGACATCAGTATTCCAGAGAATGAATGGAGCTCCACCTGGCAAGGTGCAGACAGATGGTGTCAGAGGATAAGGTTGCTCAATGTTTTCCTATAGGGCAGCCAGGCATCATTTGCTCCAATTAATCAAATGCATTCTTCATTGGGAAACTGCAAGGCTATACCTTACAAGTCCAAAAATTGAAAATGGAAGAGAGAATGTTTGGGTGTCAAATACAAAACCTTTTTCTTATTGTATCACTGAAGTGTTGAGATGCAGGAGACAACTCAGCTCCTTCCTGTAACAAAAATTGCTACATTTACAATTCAGATAAACACGTAAACTCTGAATAAACACATATATTTGGGGGACTCAGCTTAAGCACACAAGAACTACAACATCTTTTGAAGCAAGCCCATCACTGATAATTACGAATGTGAGATTAGGTACCGTCATTTATTCTTGTAAATAGTGTCATCTCTTCCAATTAAGATCAAGTACCTGTATCTCCTCAATTGCTTTATTAGCATTGTTGTCAAGTTCCACAGAAGCATTAATTAAATAGTCATCATGATTATGGCTAGTTTCCCAAATGATTGAAGTAAATAATGTGTATATGGGTTATCTGAAAAGTTTTTACTTATTGAAATACTGTATTTCAAAAACCTTCCAAATGCCTAATTACAAAATATTTTAAATACATCCTTTAAACAAGTTATGTATTACAAAACAAAAGCTAAAACTGAACTAACCAAAATTTTTTTGCCTCTAGCAGTTATTTCTCCTAATGACATCTAAAGTAAAATTAAAAACTGAATGTAGAAAATTTCATAACCAAGGCATTGAGAAAACCTTTAAACATTTAATACAAAATATGATTACTAATTAATTGTATTAATGAATACTGGATCATACAAAGATGAAAAATAACAATTTGTGAAATCCAAGATACTGAGACTTAATATGCTATAACAATATAACTGTATCAATGAACAGAATACTGACATATCTTTTACTGTATTAATAGTAAAATATATTTTTTAAAATAATATTTGAAGAGGAAATAGCCGCAAAGCTCTTTTCTAACATTTATTTGTGGATTAAATGTACCTTTTTTCATCCTACTTTCTCACTACCATTTAAATGATTTGCAGATTTTTTTAAATTTACATTAAAAATTAGTATTATAAAAAGTTCTCAAAATGACCTAATTCTTTAAATTGAGACTATAATCTTTAATAATTGACATTATTGCTAACAAATACTTTAATGGAATTTTATGTTTTCCTCTTAGTAGAGACATGTCATTCCCATTGCCCTTAATTAGAGTTATATGTGCTCTTTGAGAGAAGAATAGGCCCTTTAGCTATAAGTTCTGACTTTTGAAACAAAAAAGTCATAACCTTTTTGTGTTTCTGGTTGAAGTAACTGCAACCTAATTTCATGAAACAATTGTGGCAGATGATAATCAAAACATGGAATGAGAGACACTGAAATTAGGAATGTGTTGTTGATTTTTAAAATTGTGATGCAAGATAGGACTGAAATAAACATTATTTTTTTCTGTCTCTATGTTCCCTCTATCCTGTTAAGCAATTGTCTTTTTTTGGATTATATTAGTGTATCCTGCTGAAGGACACTTGTTTTGCTGGTGTACACGCATTTTTTATGTTTAAAGTTATTACTGCTCTCTATTTAATGTAAGCAAAGGCCAACTGTATACACCTCTTTATGTTTAGTGCATCTATTTATATAGCACAATAATTTGAGTGTTGTGCCCTTGAAAATTTTATGAGAACATTCCAATTCCCATCTTCCAATTCTCATTAGAGGCTTGACCTATGAAATTTAAAAAGACCTCCCAGTTATTTCTTCTTGTACTGTAAATTTCTGAATTTAAGTGCCTTTTGTTTTGTAGGACTAATTCCCTTGGAAGAGTAGGGGGGTGTGTGTGTATGCACATGTACTCAAAATTACTTCATAGGAATTTCTGGCAGTATTGCAGAATAAAGGCAGTGAAAAAGATATTCCAAAATTACAAATAAGAATATTTTATTTTATGGATCTCAACTACCTAGTCAGTTTTATCAAACCAAAAGAAGGACTGAAAACCTGTGAAGTTTGATTGAGAAGTTTCCAATTAAGAAAAATCTTTAGTTTTGACTGATCTATGAGACTGTAATTTTGGCAAGTTTTGCACACAACTTTATGTTTTTCTGAGCCCTTGCCCAGTAAATAGCCTTGCCCATTTATTATCCTTGCATGCTTTTCTGTCACGTGGCTATGTATATGTGGATATAGGTACCAAATAATATTCTAAGGTAATTAGTGCCTACTGCATATATTCACAGAAGCTGACTTTGTTTCATAAGAATTTTTTTCAGTCATAATTTACAATTTTGCATGCTAAAATAGGGTTGTCCAGGTCATACTGAAGGCACTGGGGAGGAAGTTGCATTCTCATCATGAAAGATAAGGGAAAGATATGCTCAAAAAGAACTTCAGCTGCAGAAGAGGGAAATTAAGATCACAGTTTAAGAGAGATTATTATACTATCTTGAAAGCAATGAAGTGACATGTGCGTGTTACATTAGATATTACAAGAATCTTTCTGGTGAATAGGTTAAATAGCAAGACAACTGAGAGTAAATCAGGTAGTATAATTCAGTGTATTCTGCAAGATGGGTGCTTAATTTTCTCTGTACCAAGCACACATAGGCATTTCTCAGAACAACAATACAAACAAATATTTGAAGGGACCATTTCTTGAATTTCTCTCATAAAGATCTTATGACTTTAATGTTAACCGCAAATTTTTAAAGATTGGGTATATAGAAAGCAATGCATGTTGAGGCAATTTGATCACCCTTAATCTCAGAACTCTCTGAAAAAAAAGTCCTAAAATTAAATTCTGAAGCTGCTACTGAAAGAAGTTTAGCCAAGACAGTAATGGAGTGCATTATCTGGAAGTATAGGAATTCATGTTGTGACCCTAAAATGAGTGATGTCAAAGAAAAAAAACTCATCAAAGCTAGAAAATCAGAAAAGCATCTGCACTACTTCCCCACACACCTAATTTCCTACTCAAAAGGCTAAAATATGCAAGTACATTAAACATTGCCCAGTGCAACTGATCATATTTCTGAGAAGTGTTTATATGTGATTATGGGAAACGAAGATTCAGCATGGTCCTCCTGCTCTTTGTGCTAGATACAGCCAGCCAAAAAGGTCATAGTGTAGGTAATGCCTTCCATGTGTTTCAATGATTCTTTACTGTCACATGCCTTCTGGAACCATGGCAAGGGATAGGAAGTAGATATTATGGCAGTTTCCAGAGCTTCCCTAATGCATCCCAGGGAGATGACTCTCCTAAGAAGTTTAAGAGAGACAAGATATTATTCCTATGTGATTCCTACTTAATTAATTCTGGAAGCCAGAATCCAGTGATATTTCAAGTATAGCTGGGATAACATTTGGGATCATATATTGTATTCAACAAATAAAGAAGAAAGATTTATGTCAACAAATCTTGTTAAAATTATGCCAAATTTCACTAACAGTTTCAGTCAGCAAACAAAATGGAAAAAAAAATTCATTTAAAGCTTCTTAAAAGAAATATTTCATATTTTCATTGAAGTTAATATTTATAAGATTAAAATAAAACACACGACCTGGAAATGAAGTAATCATTTTATGCTATCAGAAGCAGGTTTTTTTCCTCATTGTTCTGTGGGTAAGAACCAAAACCAAACAAATAATCCTTCCTAATCAGTCTAAAATGATCAGTCCTTCCCCAACTTCCAGTTTTTCAGTTGTGTCAGTGAACCAAAACATCCAATTATTGGTTCAGATCTAATTTCAAGTATCTACCAGCTGGTACCAGTGATAAGAACAGGAAAATAAGAAAAGTAGCGATGTTGATCAGGATCAGGATCAACACTACAAAAAAATCTACCAATTTATACACGGTCCTAGCTGAATACCATTGTGATGGCTTGACTCTGGCTAGATGCCAGGTGCCTACCAAAGCTTCTCTATCTCTCCCCTACTCAACTGGACAGGAGAGAGAAAATATAACAAAAGGCTCATAAGTTGAGATAAGGCCAGGGAGAGATCACCGATTAACATCGCAGGCAAAACAGACCTGACTTGGAGAAATAAACTGAATTTATTAAACTGAAACACCTTTATTAAACTAAACACTTTTATTAAACTAAAACACCTTTTCCCCACCCCTATCTCTTTCCTGGGCTTAACTTTATTCCTGATTATCCAGCTTCTTCTACACAGCCAATGCGAAAGATGGGGAATGTGTATTACAGTGAGTGCATCACATGCTGTTTCTACCACTGCTACCCCATCAGGGAGAGATGTCCTTTCCCTTGCTCCAGCACTGGGAGTCTCCCACAGGAGACAGTTCTCCATGAAATTCTCCAACGTGAGTCCTTCTCATAGACTAGAGTTCTTCAAGAACTGCTCCACCGTGGGTCCCTCGAGGGATCGCTAGTCCTACCAGGAAACCTGCTCTGGCATGGGCTTCTCTCTCCATGGATCTGCAGGTCCCTGCCAGGACCCTGCTCAAGCACAGCCTTCCCACAGGGTCATAGCCTTCTCTGAGGCATCTACCTGCTCTGGTATGGAGCTCCTCCACAGGCTACTCTGCTCCCCCATTGACCCCCACGGGCTGCAGGGGCACAGCTGACTCACCATGGGCTGCAGGGGAACCTCAGCTCCAGCACCTGGAGCACCTCCTGTCCCTCCTTCTTCACTGACCTTGGGTCTGCAGAGTTGTTGCTTTTACATATTCTCACTTCTCTCTTCTCTGGCTGCAATTACTTCTGTGTAATAACTTTTTTTTCCTTCTTAAATATGTCATCGCAGAGACATTACTACCATCTCTGATTGTCTTGGCCTTTGCCAGCATTGGGTCCATCTTGCAGCCACCTTGGCTCCTTCTGACATGGGGAACCTTCTGGCAACTTCTCAGAGAAGCCAGCCCTTACATCCCCATCATCAAAACCTTGCAGCACAAAGCTGATACAACCTACAACCGTCTAAATCATGTTGAGCAAATTTTTTTTTTTTTATGTAGGCCTTGTAGAAATAAATCCTGCTGGTATATATTCAGTTTGGTTTCAGACAATTCCGATAATTTGTAGCAATATTTCTTTAGTTGTAAGGATCTTTCTACCTCTGTGTTTATTTGTGAATTTCAATTCTCTTTTATTTAGTCTCTCAAGCTTTTAGAAAATGAGTAAGATTGGTGAACGTATGCTTAAACAAAAATATCAAAGATGCCCTCTTTGGTATTTCTGATTTCCTGCATACTGCTGTTTGCCAATTAGATCTTGATTGTTTTACTGTGATGTAGTAGATTATGGCAGTGTAATATAATCTGTGGGCATTTGTTTTCTCATTAACTTGCTGCTGAATGACTGCATCTTCCTACTAAACTCCACTATCACAGCTTTAAATGTAGTTTAGAAAAGCTTTTTCTTCTTATTGAAAGCTGCATGTTTTTAGACAGCAGCACAATGTAATTTCAAAATGCAGTGGAAGACACATGGAGTAACTAGTAGCATACCCAACCGTACATGAGCTCTCTGAGCTTGGTCCTGTCCTACCTCCACCAGGGATGCATGACCACCATATGACATATCAGAAAATATATTAATGAAATAATACTACATGTCACATGTTCAGATTAATATATAACAGTTTATCAGTTCTAATTAAGACTCATGAAGATTTATTTCTAAACAATTTCAATACATCATTTTATGAATGCTACAGAAGAGTAGTCAGACTGCATGAGAGTATCTAGCCCATCAGATAAATGACCAGAAGAAGATAAGGGAAGTATATGTATGGAGTTTTTCTTCTGGGAACATATCTTCCGAGCATCTGGCTGTTGGTAGACCAGGGAGTCAGAGGTGGAGATTTCATCATTAGTATGATATTCAGTAGCCACCGCTGGACTTTGCATACACCTGTCTTCTTCTATCCTGTTTTTCTTTGACTTCTACATTATTTGCTGTAAATGAGTTAAGAAGAGGAATTGAAGCTAACTTGATTTACTTTGTTCCCGGTCAGCTGGTAGCATATATTATTGCCTTATTGTTTTGTCTTGTTCCATTCCATTCAATAGAACTGATCCTCATCACATACATGATGGTCTGAAGTGCAGGCTTTTGCATTCTTTTTTTTACTTTTTAGTTTTTTTTGCTTTTTTACAGAGGTCTTACAAGGTGGGCAAGCATTGAAAGGAGTCTTTAAAACAGCAGCCGTTAATTATCTAAGAAGATGTAACATGCTACACATGGAGGGAGAAGTAGAAAGTTGTAATAAAAGAAGTGAAGTTAAAGAAATCATTGCTGTCAAGATAAATAGTAATAGGAAAAAAATGCCAGGGACACCTATGCCAAAGAAAATTGTTATTATTACCTTAGTACTATTCATTTGTAATTAACTTAATAACAAAACATAAAAGGAAAAAAAATAAGCATATTTGAAGCAGGATGGGCATCCTGGTCTCCTGTGATGTCTATGAAATAGTCAGGTCACTCTATAAACTCACAATTCTTTTGGAGTTAGTAAACTTTTTTTAACACATTTACCTCCCAATTAATGAAATAAAGGTAAATGCCTGTGTCTTCTTTGTTGCCTGTCAATGTTAAGTGTAAATATAAAATATCTGAAATAAGGCAGAAGTGTGGTCTGTGATTACACTCTCCGATGTATTTAATTAAATAATTTTAAAAATCTGTCTAACTCATGTTTAAGGCAGCCCTTTGTTATAGGTAGCATTAAGCATCTAATGTAGTTCTGGAAAGTCTCTCTGCATGTTCTATACTCAGAGCTAAAAACAGAACTCAGATCCAGAAAATCTGCCTCAGTTTCAGATCCCACACCTCATGCAAATTTTTCAGAGGAAGGTTTGCCTGAATAAGGAGTGAAGAAATGAGAATCCAAACCACTTCCTTTGCCGTAAATGAACGTGATGTTTAGAAATTGAACATAAAAGGGTGATTATATGCAATTGCGCTAAATGCAAAGGGAAAAATCTACTTAAAAGAACCTAATATAATCCTTTTTTAAATTATCAAAATCTCTTCTCTAGGAAAATATTTCTGTAGCCTGAGTGCATTATGTTAGAAGAGTTTGTCTGTAATAAATCTTCATTATTTCTTCTACAAAAGGTAATCAAAATATGTTTTTAACCAAAAAGGCTGACTTTCATTATAGGAGTGTTGCATACAGCCTTAAAGAAGGTCTCGCAGCTGATTGAGTATCCATTTTTTAGAGTATAACAAAGAAGGTCATAAGCAAGGAACCTGTATATTGTGATTGTAGTGTAGTCTTTGAGTTAATAGAACTTCAGTCTACCTAGGATGGCTGTAGGTTATAGCCATATTTAATCTTCTTAAAATATCACTATCAAATAAATATAGAAAAATATAAAAACATCATTCATCTCTCTCTCTCAAAGATACAATTATTCAATGGCTTGATGCAAAATAACCCCATAGTTGAATATTAAGATTACACTAGAAAGACTAAATGAAATAGCAGCAGTAGGTTTACTTTTACAACTGAAAAAAATGTCACACGTATTAATGTCAACAACTGGAATTTTACCTCATTAGGCAATTTCTGATCCAAGGCTCTGATGACTATTCTAAGCAGAAAAAATATGCTAATTATCTACTCTGAATGTAAAAGGAAAAAAGGTGTAAAATCTTCCTTTAGCCGTGTGACCATGTACTAATTGCATGTCATGTGTCAAAATAATGCAACCCACTTTGCCTAAAGCAATTAGACATACAGAACTCTATTAATGAAGCACTGTCTGTCACTAAAAGTGTTTTCAGAGCTATAGCTGCAGATTAAAATATTAACTTCTCAAATATTTATGATAGTTACTGACAGCATTTCAAAATGTTACTTTTAACAAAAGTATTTTATTCAGCTCCAGTTTTTAATTTGGATTTTATATTCAAAAACATTATTAACATATGGGAGTCATGAAGTTTCTATGATCTCTGCTGAGACTTCTATAGTGAAGGTGCGTTAGCTCCTTGAAGTTTACAGCACCTTTTTCTATTGTAATATAAACTCTTTCAGAACAAAAAAAATGTTAAAAACTTGTATTTTCTTCAAAAGTCATTAAAAAAAAAGAAAAGAAAGAGAAAGAGGAGGTTCTTATTGCACTTTACTTATTTTCTCTGTGTGAGAATGGCCCTTCTTGTCAATATATCATTTGGTGCTCTACTTCCTTTTAGGGTCATTGGTCATCTATGTTCATGATCACAGAGATTAACCTTTTGAATACCCTTATGCAGTGGAAAGGCAGGGATGTATGTTGCCAAGCTGTTTATCGAATCTGTCAGACATTCTGAAGAGCACACAACTAACATTAAAAAATGTAATGCCTGCTCTGTGCAACCACTACTCACCCAGCTGCTTGGGAAAGGGTTTTGCAGAATTCCTCCACGAGCAATACAAATCTACAACTTTCTGAGAGCAGAAGAGAACTGCTATTATTCTTAATCCCTAATTTACAAGAAAAAAACCAAACTAAAACAAAGTTATTCAGTTGTCCCAGTAAACTGTACTGGAAAATTTGTATGCAAAGAAGTTGAATGGGCAGGCCCTTAATTTACATTCTATATGGAGACTGAAATGACTACTGTGATATTTGAGGATTTATAGCTTTACCAGGACTATGCAGGAATGATACCATTGTAATACTATGGAATTATTGCCCTTTTTTTTCTACCAAAAATCAGAAAATAAAAAAGCCATGTTGTTAACACTGCATCATTTTCTAATACTATGGTGGTAAAACCTGACTGCTATTATGTATTAGCCATGCCACTGCTTTTATGTTTGGTAAGGGTATTGCCTTGGTTTTGGAGCTATTACAGTCTATGGGAATCAATTACATGTACTTGAACTAAGAAGGATTTACTTGGTAACTATAATGGCTCTAAAAGAGCCATTATGATCTGTCATGTCAAAAATGCACATGTGCCTACAGTAGATACAAACAATGCTGTGCAAAAAGTTTCCTATATAAAGCAAGCCATTTTGGTTAGCTTCCCTGACAAAATAAAATGAATATTTGCTGTTCAACTACTTCCATAGCTTTTCATAATAAATGAAAAGGGGTTTCTGCCATTCCTCTGTCTTGTGCTTTGCTGAAGGAAAGCTTGAGTGTTGCATGAGAGGGAATCAGGGGAGACATTACTGAAGAGCAAAGCTCAATGAATCACACTGTTTTGCAGATAGATGAAACTAGTTTAAAGGGGGAAAATAAAAAGAAGGGAAGAGTTATTCTAGTAAAGGGAGGAAATGTGATTTTGCTATCGTTATATACATCCATGAAGGAGATAATGATAACTCTTTGGTAAGACTGAGCAAACAGGTTACACCACAAGAACTATATTTATGTTATAGATGCATGTACAGAACATCAGAACATCCTGGAGCCAGAGTGAAGCGAAAATGGGACCAATGAGAATAAGGTTTCCTGCCTATGCTATAGGACAGATGCAGTTTGCAGTCTTGGTTTCCTCATCAGTCATATTGGTGGACCTTACTGCAGAGCACTGCAGCTCCCTCTGTACTTGTTTATCTAGGTGTCCACTGAAACCAGACCAAAGCACATTGAGGGACTGCACTTGCATTTCTATTTCTGACCTGTCAGGAGTGAAGATGCCACCAGGGAACTGATGTAGATTAGCTCAGTTGGTTAGAGCATGGTGCTGATAATGCCAAGGTCATGGATTCGATCCCTGTATGGGTCATTCACTTAAGAGTTGGACTCGATGATCCTTGTGGGACCCTTCCAGCTTTGAATATGCTGTGACAACTGGATCAAGGAGAGCAAGGTCTCTATGACACAGTGTTTACTACAGGATTTCTAACCACATTATTAATTTCTGCCTGTAAAATGTCCTGAGCGGGCAAACGAAGATCATCAGATCTTCTAAATTAAAACATATTCTTGCAGTAAAGTGTGGGCATTGTTAGTGTATTTTCTTTTAATAAAACACAAATGTGATAATAATTGGTCTATAATTCATGATGCCCATTGATGTATTACTATTGTTGTCTGATACAGAACTTCATTCATGTGGTTTTAATATTTTTTTAACATATTTACATTTACTTAAATAATTGCACCAAAGTTGATTGAAGGACTTTCCCAAAATTAATATTTGTAAGGTACAGGGTGAAGAATGGTCTACAGTGGTATAGCTGTATGGTGTACAAGTTGCTTATTTGTTTATTGGTCTAATTTTCAGTTACTGAGAAATGCTATTTAGAATGCAGGAAAAACCTTTCAATCCCAAATGAACATGTCCAAAAAAAGAAACAGAGATTTTACTTTTAGCTCCTCTTCAGATTCACAAGGGACAATAAGGGAGATTCATTAGGCTATTTGTTACTGTCATCTGCCATGATTCAAAATGAAATACTAAAAGTTTCATGGATGCAGAAAAAGAGCAGTATTTGTCTTTGTGTTGGCTATGCAAAGACTGTGTGGCTTTCAGCCTCCATACAAGAGGTCTGATGGATGAAAGGGGGAAGGGTGGTGCCATCTGAATGATGATGGGCTAATATCATCATCCTCTTGTCAGCTGTAATAGGCTTTTCCTCACAGAAATAATTCATAAAACTGCTACATTATATTCTATCCCTGACAGGCCCTATCTATCGTGCAACCCAGCAGGCTCACAACTAATAAGAAAATATGTGGTTCAGGAGCCCTGAAAAATTAAACAGGTAGTTTATGAACAATTTGTTTCATGGGGATGTTTATTATGTTTATTAAATATTGAGCCTTTAATGTTTTCCCAGTACAGATGATATCATAAAAATGCTGACTTAAGCCTCAGTTGTATTCTTAGAAAGTGGCATTTTATAGCTCTTGTAGTACCCAGTAAATAACTAAATTGCTGTGGCTTATATGTATACACAGAATAGAATTTATAGGAAGTGAGTATATTTTTATCGTGCATATGCAGTGTATTTAATATATTCATAATAGACACATGCAAAATACCAAATTATTGATCATGCTCTTTGGTTTAAATGCAGTTTTGAGAAGACCAATATTTTAGAGCCTTGAGTAGGGAAGGTTGGGCATTTGTTTTATTGATTGCACTAAAGAAGAAACACTGAAATTGGTGTTTGAAGTGTTAAGCCAAAAACTGTATGGGTTCAAAAATGTAGCCAGAAATACTGATTTGTAATTATAATTTTTATAGATATCCTTTAGAAGTATTGTTATTAAAGGAAGACTAGGATAAAATGGCTAAAGTTGTTGACTAACACCAATATGTTACTATGACTTTCTGCAAAACAGTTGAGGGGTGCCAGAGTTTGTTATTCTCACACAGACAGTGCAGGATTGGATTCTGGAAAAAACCTGGACTGCACAGAGGTATCATAATACACAACCAAACTATTTCCATGTCCATACCTTTTTATTCCAACTCCTTCCTCAGAGTTTATTGAATAATTGATGATTCTGCAGCAGGATATGAAAACTGGCAAGTAGAAAACTTCCATTCTTAATGAATTTGTAATAATAAATAATGCTTATGATATTAAAAAGATGCATTCCACAGACATATTACAAAGAGCATGTGCCTGACATGACTTACAAAAAAAATGTACAGATCTTTCATTAAGCCTTTCAGGAATCATGAGCTGTTCTAGCTGTTCTTGTATCCTTGTAAGAGGGCAGACTCTGTAATAAAGAGTAAGATCCCTGAAACTGTCTAGAAGCAACATGACTTCTACAACAGGAAATAATGCTTCTCTAACCTGCTGGAGTCCTGTCAGTAACACATGGATTAAGAGAATACAGTAGTCGTAATATATTTGGATTTTCCAAAAGCCTTTGGCAGGGTTAGTAAAGAAACCCAATCACCAGAGGTGTTGAGAAAGTGTCTTTTATGGACTGCAAACTGGTCAAAGAATAGAAAGCAAAGACTAGAGGTCTTTGGTTGTTTTACAGAATGGATAGTTCATTTTCAGTACTGAGGTCCCTGAGGGATAGACACTGACACTGGTTTTATTAAACATTTTCATCAATGGCTTGTAGAAGAGAGTGTGCAGTGAAATCCCCAAGTCTGAGGGTAATATGAGCCCATTCTGCATGTTCAAATGTCATTGCAAGCTGGCTGAAGGAACATCAGATCTGAGAAGAAAAGTAGCAAAACTGAGCAGAGAAGTAATGTCAAATGAACTCCAACGTAGATAAATCTAAGGCAATGCATTAAGGAAGAATAATCTGAACTATGCTTCATGAAGCTGAACTCAGCTGAACTCCAGCAGCCAGGAAAAGCATCTTGGAGTCATCCCTGGCAAACCTCTGAAGTCACAAGCTCTGGCAAAATCAACAAAATGTCAGACATCATCAGAAAAGGTTTTTCAGGCAAGACAGAAGACATACTTTTGCTGCTGTATAAAAACAAGTGTATGCCCACTTTTTTTGGTGCTCTGTGCAGTTCTGGTCTCTGTGTCTCAAGAGAGATACTGTGAAATTGAAGGAGGAACAGAGCAGGCAATTAAAATAATCAAAGTGGATCAACTGCATATATGGAGGCTAAGAATTCTGTGATTGGAGAGATGTCTGAGGAGAATTGTGACTTATTATCAAGTGATTAATCTGGTTGTGGAACTGTTCAACAAATTCCACAATATGAGAGCAAGGACTACTGACTACTAACTCTCTAAGGAGTCATCTAAAAAGCAAATAAAACAAAGTAATTCTTTGTTCAGAGAGTACATCACTTCAGAAACTTACTTCTACAGAAGGCTGTGGAAGACATGGTATGAGCAGGTTCAGAAAGGAATTAGAAAAGCGAAAAGTCCATGAATGGTTCCCACGAAGACTAGCAGTTCTGGATATTGGGGGAGTATGAAGGGAATTGACTGCAGAAAGTTGTGGGCTTGTGCATTCTCCCTTATAGTGTCTCCTGCACTACTGTCATAGACAGAATACTGAGGCACTTTGACCATGGGTCTGAACCAGTAGGGCTCATATCTTAATTTTATTCCACATGTCTAATTTGCTTCTCATTTACTCAAGTTTTACCTTTTGTGTAGTTGCAAAGACTGTAGTGTTTTTTACTTCGTGTCAGTGTACATAAAACGTAGATCAGATGTGCTCTCCATGCTTTCATATACACAGTTTTAAAAGCTGTACTCATATCCATACATACAGAGCTCAAAACTTGAAAATCCAAATAAAGAAAAACACGTCAGAATACAGAGTAAAAGCTTTAACTCAATGGCTTAGGCCTGAAAAACCAATGTACCTTTTTAAAAACCCTTGCATTTTCTTTCCTTTTTCACTGGAAAGTGATTGTTTATTGTTTCCTTTTACAAAGTCTTGGCACACACACTATTTCTTTTGAACTTCAAGTGTAAACAATAAAAGCTGTTTCCATCTGCCACCTGTCCTTCTCCTCAAATATCCTTATTTTTTCCCTAATAGAGATGGAAAAAAAAAATCTCTTGTTGCATAAAATCTTTATGATAAACTTTTCCAACAGAAAAAAAAGAATAAAAATGACATTTATTCTTAACTATGAGCCACATAGCTACCTTGCTGTCTGTGGATCACATAACTCATTTCTACAACAACCCAGACCAGACACAACTCAGTAGGCTCTTAGGCTATATGGCCTCTTCTGAAAGAAAATCATTCACCTTATCCATTGAAGGGGCAAGAGGTTAATAAGGCACATTTGGGACACCAGCTCCAGTCTCCATTTCACGATTCACCCCATTTTTTGATGGAACTTCAGCTATTGCTAAAAATTGTTAAAAACCTGTGTTGGTCCTTCTCCAATGGCAAGCCACTTTTCCAAAGCAATAGCTCCCTGCTGATTGAACAAACCTGTGTTTGGCAGGGAGGGCACTATGGAAGGGCACTGTATGTCTTACCTGTTTGGGTGGTGCAAACCATGACATCCACTGTCCAGCCCTGCGGGCATTTTGTGTGCTGAGCCCCCCGGGGTGTCAGTGGTCAGTCTTCAGCAGAGACTGTGCCTCCAGGGCACTGACTGCAGGAGCTTGCACTGCTCTTCTTCTGTATGTGCAGAAACATATGCCTTATTATATGTCACACACGTTGCGTGATCTGATGTGCTCTGATGTACTTAGAAACTGTTGTTGTGCTGTGTCACTGATTTAAAGAAATACCACATTCATTGGCAGGCATTTGGAAGCAATTAATTACCGATGGATGGCATGTACAGCTGTTGCTTATGTATGAAAACAGAAGAGAAATTAGATTTAATTGGTTTAGCATAATGAAGAAAGTGGCATTTATTTTATTATAGCTTTTATAAACTGAGATACTTGAATTTCATTTTCATAATTTTTTGGAAATAGTTGGGCAAAACTCTCTTGACAGATACAAAAATCCCAGAGGAACAAAAATTGAGGATGTTCAATTGCCTCATTAGAAATTATCAGGATCAGAAGATGAACACACATATTAGATTAATGAATTATTAAATTAAATATTTTGCTATGTATACCTATTGCTGCAGTTTGGGCAGCACTGAAACCATCACAGCTAATTTCCAAATATACATCAGACAGCAGCTGTAATCTTTTTCTTGTAGAAATTCAAAGTCAAAATTTCAGCAGGAAGAGCTGGTGTAATTTACTAAATCACTGTGAATTTTTATTGTTGGTTATACTAGAACTACTGACATGAAGTGATTGTGAAGAGAAAAACAATTATATCTGCATGTCAAATGTAAACTTATGCTGTAAGTACAAACAAAATTCTATTGCAACATCTTTACAAAGCATTGATATTAAGCAGCTCATATTTGACTTGATTCTGCTCCCACTTTTCATGAAGTAACTATGAGGTTAAATGCATCTGTTTTCTTAGCAGAGGCTGGCATAACAAAGAGAAAAATTTAGTTCTGTCTGTTCCTAACATTTAGCCCATTAATGTTTTTGAAAATACTCCTTGTTAAGAGGTGCTGTCCATGTATAAAGTAGTGATATGGTATTGCAGCTATTAAGCTTTTCCACATTACTGTCAATTTAATGTTAACTTTCTAATTATTTAATATAAATAAATGCAATATAATCTGCATTCATGCAATGCTCTTTTTGAAGACATGTTTGTAGCCCTGTAAAAATTACTGCAAACTAATTTTGGTGATGTAACACTAAGTTTATTTTTCACATTTACAATAAAAGGAAAGAATCTAGGTGCATACTGTGTAGCTGCATGCTGTGCTGCAGGCAGGAAGACTGATGTTGAAATGCTGGGGGAAAAATAGTTTAAAATTATTCTGAATACAAACATTTCCCAGCTGATTAAAGAGACCATCTGTATTTTGTCTTCATATTATATCACATTTTTAATGACAAATACTTAGAATTAAATTTCTTTTTGAGAACAGCATATTATGTTCCTGCCCTACCTATCTTGTGTCCTGCCCATGGCAGAGGTGTTGGAAGTAGATGATCTTTAAGGTCCTTTCCAACAAAAATAATTCTGTAATTCTATGATTCTTAAAAATTATGATAACGAGACGTCATGCAACTATGAGGGTGAATGAAGCCTGTCTAAAAATGATTAAAACAAATTTTAAAAATCTAAAATGCCAATGTGCATTTCAAAATCAGCGAGCTCAGCTGAGATTATCTTCCAATTTAGTTTTCCACAAAAGAAAATGGAGTATTTTACTAAATAACTGCCATAAACCTTTTGATTATTGCTGAGAGAGAGAGAGAGAGGGAGAAAGAAAGGAAGGAAGGAAGGAAGAAAGAAAGGAAGAAAGAAGGATAGAAAGAGAAAGAAAGAAAGAAAGAAAAGAAAGAAAGAAAAAGAAAGAAAAAGCACGCAAGACAGACAGAAAGAAAGCAAGTAAGCAAGCTGTTTCAGGCTTTGGGTTTTGTTTTTGTTTTTATTAATGTTTGTTTAAGAATTGCCATAGACGTTTCTCGGACCTATCCCTCTGAATTCAGGGAAGGGGGGGAAATCAAATCTAGATATGCAGTTCAGTGATTTTCTTTATCTCCAAAATAGTCCTGGAACAGAAATCTTGAACCTCTGGAAAAGACCAGAACCAGACTGTTCTTTTCACAATGGTTAAAATTGTTCATGTAGTTCAGTTTGCTACCCAGTGAGACAGAGAAATGTCAGCTGCTGCATGCACCAATACAGAAGTAAAAGGGGTGTAAAGTGCAGAGCAAATATTTCAGAGTGGAAAACAGTTTGAGGCAGATGTTGTAAATGATTTACTTAATCAAAAAAAAAAAAGTAAAATTTTAATAAAATGTTGAGTTCTGCACTCATAGATTCAGTATATGATCAGTTGATTTTGGCAGCTTTTTGAAATTACTCATATTGAGAGACAAGTATACTCTGCAAAGTAAAAATGACCTCTGGATGAGAAACAGTACATCATACAGAAAGTTTGCTTAAACAAAATTAATGTAGGATTGCTTACTAAAAGCATAAACTGATGACAGATATTTTCATTGCGAGCATTTCTGTATATCTGAGTGTTGTGAAAAAAACATACCATCTAATGCTACTAATTTGCTTTATTTATCTTTTTAAGAAAAATTTCAGATGCACTTAGTAAAAGCAGCATGTACCTGTCTGTCAGCAGAGCAGCCTTTAGTGTTTATTCACCTCCTATTCTGCAGAACACATGCCTGGAGCAGCTGGCAGATGCATTCAGGGAAACAACTGGTCCCTGTCAACACCACCCAACCTTCTGAGGCCAAGCAGGCACTTAGAAAGTCACAAATAAAGACCAGTGTTTTGTTTTGCCAATAGCCTGGTGTGTTTCCCCCTTCTCTTTTGTTCAGAATGTGCAACACCATCAAAGGGACCTGATTAGAACAAAGGAACAGAGATCACTGTAACAATTATGATAGAAATGAAAATGCATAATAAAAAACAAACCCCAAAATCAGGAAAATAATGCCAGGTGAAGATGAATACACATCCACTGGGAACAATTACATAGCAGATGCATCCAAAAATTCATTATCAACGTATAATTTGACATGTTCCTAGTAATGTTATTCATTGCATTTACAAATAATTCATCACAGGTGTTGTGAACTAAAATGGCATAAAATATCCTTATATTATTCGCTAGGACAAGAGGAAATGTCCACTTTGTAAGCGCACATTGCTTTTAATTTTATTAGAAGGTTTTGTCTTTTGTTGTGTAAATTATTCTGCCATGCTGGACAAATCAGATATAGTGAAATGGCTTTCTTTCTAAAACATATTTATACTCACTAAAGGAGTAGTAAATATTCTATTATTTTACATCCTTTTTCTATTTTTCTCCTTTTCCTTAAAAACAGAGCACCGGATTTTGCAAGCTCGTTTGTATTGATAGTTTCACTGCTTTCAGTTACTCCTAGTCTACTTCTAATGTTGTAGATCTTGTTCCTTAGAGCTCTTTTAATAAATGGATCCTCTGGCAGGGGCAAGTCTTGTTCATCCAAGTATAGCACCATTATTTTAAATAGAAATGAATATGCATGAAATAATGGAGTAGGGATTGATGCAGGAAATTTTTTCTTTAATCCAGCTCAAGGCAAAGCTCTTATATAAACTTTTTATTTATTGTTTCAGGGTTAATTCTGCAATGAAGTTATGGTTAACTTCACTTGTGTTAGTACAAAATCCAGTCACCAGCAGAAACTAACATTCCAGACAAGATTCCATAAATAATGACAAAATACACCTGCATTTCTCTAGGAGTCCGAAATTCTTTAAAAACAGTCACAACAGTCGCTGTCTTTATTACAAAGCTTTATTGCAATTGTATAACAATAATTGATTAACCCTTGATTCTAGAAAGGGACCAAATAGCACTGTGTTTTTAATCCTAGTATGCAGTATCAAATAGAACCTTCAAGCACATGCATAAAGATAAACACACTTTTGAAAAAGAATTAACTAATGATTAGCCCCAGCCTGGGCATTCTGATCATATTGTTTGGTCAGGAATTTCAGATCACTGAGGTAAACACTGGTGAAGTTTTTTTAGGTAATTTTTGAATTAACAGCCAGTTGCTTCATATTGAGCCAATTATTGTTCTTCCTTCTTATGACTTCTCCTCGTTACATTTGACTACTACACCAGATGCAGAGTTTTGCTGTACAGCAATGCAATAAAACTGTACAGTTTTGTGTCTGATCTGCTCACAGCCCACCCAGCTGGCTCCACCAGGGTGCACACAGCATATGCAATTGGACTTGGTAAAAATTATTCAATAGGCCAGAGAGAGACATTCTGAAAGTAAATAAGACTGACTCATGGGTTGGAAGATTCCACTGAGGAAACCAGTCAAATTAATTAACTGAGTTCTAGTCTCCCCACTGCCAGGTGAATGCTGTAATCCCAAGACTAAAGAGTGACATTCAGTCTCTGTGTGACAAGTATTGCATGAAAAGGGGAGAAGAATCAGCTGGACTGAAATCCCTACCTCTTTTCAGAAAAATATATATGTTTTGAGGCATAAGGCATTGAAAACTTGTCCGCCCTGGATGATTGCACAAACTACTAAAACTATTGTCTTGGTAGAAGCAAAGTGTCATCACTGACATTTCTTCAGGAGGGAATTGTTTCTCTTGACTTCCCACTCTTATTCTTTTCAAGAAAGGAGTTTCAACCCTGCTTTGAGTTACATATTTCAACCTAAAACTCTTCAGTGGAAAAAGGTATGTACTTTCTTATAAAGCATAATGATCAAAAACATCTCATCTTCAGATAAACTACCTCAGTGATGAGGGATATGTATTGGCATAGAAGAGATCAGAAAGCCCAAGTGTCTCCTTCAGGTTGTGCAACGTTGTTGCATCCTGGCATCAGATTCTTCAGGTAAGAACTTGAAATAAATGATGAAAGAGCAGATGATAGTTGACAATGGTCTTCAGAATTGCTCCTCTGTTCCCTGGAGCTGCTGCTCACCAGTTAGTCAACTACTAATCCTACCTCCTGTTAGGATTAGTCAGGATATGACACCACCTCCCTATGGTGGTGCCACCAATTTTCTACAGCAGGGGCAGGAGGAAATTACTTGAAATCAGCAATGTTAGCTTTCTACTAACCTAGTGATTCTTCTCGATCATGAAGATGTTGCAACAGGCTTTAAAGTTTTTCTACTTGTCTTAGAGAACAGCGGTGCTACTATAAGATCCTTGTCTGTTTCAAAGGAGTAATGGTTTTTATCTTCAAAAATCTTCTTTAGTGTCTTACTTTTAAAAGACAACCATCAGACAGTGGGAACATGTTAATATAAATGACTTTATGCACAAAACACTATAAATTATTACATTGATACTACAAGGAATGACTAAGTAAATAATATTTAAAAAGGAGATGCAGTGATTAACCAAAAATACTGTAAGTAATTCAGTGCAGTAAAGTAGGAGAATGAAGCTTGGGTCATGAAAGCCCTGACAGGCTTTCCTCTTCTGTAGGATATTCTTCTCTAACATTGCAAGCTATTCTCCTGCAATGAGACTATGTAAGTTGCCAGTCTTTTACCAGCTCAAATAAGTCAGGATCCAGAAAAATACTGTCTGACTGCAGGACAACGATCCAGTTTTAAGATATTAAATTATTAAGAACATTTATGTAAGTCACTAAGGACATTTATGTAAGTATCCCTGTCTACTGAAACCTGTCATGAAACAAAGGGAGTGCCCTCTCTCTTATGGAAACTGCACAGTACCATTACATTGTATATATTTACAGGAGAAAAAATAACAGCCTATGCTAGATTACAATGTAACATAACTACCGACTAATTTAAGGAAAGGAAAATGAAAAAAGGGAAAACAAGAAAAGGTGAGAAGGGCAGAACAGGGAAGAAAAAAAAAAAAGCAAAGCTAGACCAGATTTCTCTTTGTGAACTTACCTTCACAGTCCCCCTCTGCATTACTTCTTTATATCTTCTTTTTATGTATGTACTGATTTTTTTTATAGGAAGATATGCAGAGACCATGCACCAAAGTTTCACAATAGCAAACATATTTGCTATTGACTGTGGAGGAGCAGGAATCAGAATGGGAACGGTTCCAGGCGCGGAAAAAGATATACAGCAATTGAAAGGACTTTATTATATGGACTTTACAGTTTTTACGTGGTTTTAAATACGCGCATTGTATGATTCCCCTACAGTTGTAACTGCCCAGGCACGTCCAGGCACGCCACGAGTTGTCCGCTCCTGCTTCCCCGCTCCTCCCTCTGACTGGCTAAGAAAGCTGCAGTGTGGGGAGAGCTACCATTAGACCTTTCCGCTCCCAGTTCCTCCCCCTTCTCCTGACTCCCTACCCCTATTTGTTCCCTGGTTGTCTGTCTCATGCTCCACCCCATTTTCTGGTGCATTCCACGCCAGAGCTTATATGAACCCCCGCACATGTCATTAAACAGCCATTGCACCCTCAAACCTCGCTGGGAGGTGTTTGTGCAGTGTCGCGGTCCCATACCCCTTCCCACTAGGACCGTGGCAATTGACTATTTACCGTCTAATATTATATTATAAAAATATATGTATATTATATTTTTTGTTACAAATGTCTTAGTCAATGAAATATATACATGTGTTTTGATGTGGACAACCTATGAAAGCTGTCTGAAACTTATTATTTGCTTGTGAGTACCTACAAATATGTACATTTACACAATAACTATTATTCCTTGTGTTGTGCTCTATCATAATGTAACTCAGCAAATTATGCACATCGTCATTCTGTATACTTATGTGGAAGAAGGAGAAAACATTAAAATTCTCATCTTGGTTTAGGTGTTTTTTCTTTGGCATATTTCAATAAATTAATGAAGTAGAGGGAGAAATGGGGAATAAACTAACATTATAGTTTCACTAGAGGTATTGCAATTATTACACGACTGTTTTTTCCCTCTAACTCATCATCTATAACAAAGCTATCATTACATTTGCATGTTTTATACCGTAACTACTGGAGGGCAATATGTCAGTAAGCATCAGTTTCTAAGTGACTAGAGTTAAAATAATTCTCAATAAGTCTTCCTTTGAATCTTTTAACAGCAGTGTTAATAATGTTATATAAAGTGTCATCTTTTTTTCTTTTAAAAAATTGACTCACAATTTAAGATTTGGTGAACTTACACCAGCACTTGGAACAAATTAATAAATAAATACAATCAAGGGACATTTATGCTTACATTTCCCTAATAATGTAAATAAAGAAGGTAAAACTAAAGTAACTGTTTATACAAATGGCTGAAGTGTATGAAGACAATTCATTTGGTTTATGTTTTTATCATTCTTGCATGGAAAGCAGTTAACTTTTCAGGTATAAAAGAAGTTACAATAAAAAGAGAATTAAGGAAATTTAACAAAATTAGGGGACTTCCTATTTACACACCCACTTCCTGCCCTCATTTGGCCGAATTATATCTGACTTCAATCCCAAATAAACATCCTGTCAGGACTTCCTCCACAGGTAGAGTGACCTCCTCTTGGATGTGAAGAATGACGTCACCTACATGTTCTGTACTATTTGGCCTCTGTCCTTTTTGCAGTTGTGGGCAGTAACATAATCTGTCAGTTCTTATGCCAGAAGACTTCTTTTTTTTGTCTTTGTACAATAGTACAAAACTTGTCTGTAAACTGTGTGATGTTTATAAGCACTTCCTCAAATTTATTCTCTGCGGTTTTTGAAAACCTTCAACTCTTATTTAAATCTGCAAAGACAGGGTAGATAAATCACTCCTGGCAATTATTTTTGGATTGCAATGCAGTAAGCATTTTTATTGGGTTGGATATCTACATCAAAACAAATACAGTGTGTTCTTAAATGGAAAAAAAGTCAGCACTCTATTTAATGCTTCATGATACCAAATAACCAGAAATACATTGGAATCTGTTTTTATGAGGTCAATTTTGGCAAAGCTATTTTAGGTGATATGTCACACAGTATGTCTCTTCTGTGAGTTTCCTATTGTTTTGCCAGAGAAGCTCTTATATTATTTCTCCTGAGCTAGATGATTTGAGTAAATCTGTATCCTGGTAGTTGTGGTCACTAGAGTATTTAGTGACAGTTCAACATAATATGGCCTAAAAATTCCTTTTTTCTGTAGAAAAAGACATATCTGGGGCTTCTGAATTTTTTTTCCAATAGTAGATTTGTTGTCAGTATAAAAAGGACAGAGACTGCCTAAGACAATAAGTATGTGTGAATACTAAGCATCAGACTGAGATCTGTGGCTATGAAAAGCCCTTCTTTTTTTTTTTTTTTTCATGTCTTCTTTCTCTACCTGAACTGTTTTAAAAGTTGGAAGTAGTACAAATAACAATATTCTATACAAACAAAGGAGCTCAAGCTTGAATTTTTAGTGTTCAGCCCCATCTTTATCCATGTGGTATTATGTTTGGTGCACTGCTACCTCCATTCATGGCTTTTCTCTTGTTGGCAGCCTTGTAGATATCTAGTACTCCACAATCTTTAATAAGCCGACCATACAGATAACAGTAAGCTGCCTTGTTTTCCCCAGTGTTTCTCATATAAAGATATTTGACGTAAAGACCTTGAGCCAAGAGATCCATAGGGGAATAGATATGACTCAGTATAAAAGGCAAAGGCGATAGGGAGAATCTGTAAGGGGAATAAGGTGTTGGCTATTAAGGTTAACAGCAGGGAGAACCTCCTTGTAAGGTTTAGCAAAGAACCAAAATGTGGGGACGACATGTTCCAGAGGAATTAGGGCAAATTAAATACTAACTAAGCACCATGTGCAAGAAAAATATCTTTATCTCCAATAAGATTTCATTTTGAAAGCTGATGGTGATGATTCTTAAATCTGACTCATTATTTGAAGTATAAGTTTGAATTAAGGAGTTATTCAAAATGGCATATGACATGCTGTAACACTGAAAATGCTGTAACCACATAACTGACTGGATTTTATCTTTATCTTATATAGCCAATACTGGTCTTGAAATGGTACATAAAAATAGTATATTAGCATAGATATTCAAAAGATCTTGTTGTCAAATAAAGTATACAATGACTCCTTTTATTTTTTTTTTCCCACCCTTATTGCCATAACATCTTCAAGAAAGAAAGCAGAGTTTTCATGTCAATAACAGGACAGGACATTGTTCCTGTTAGCAGTTAACTAGCTTTGTAGTCATTAATTTCTATTGGAGAATCTATTATCTGGAGAATTATCTAGGACATCAGCAAATTTCTTCTTGAGTTCAGTAGAGTTTATAGGCTATAGGAGTTTATACATCTGCTCTAACCTAACACATCCCTATGCTTAAAAAACAAAGAATGAGTGGTCTTGGGAAGCAGAATTCCTCCTTATCTACTTCTCTATTTAGAGAACTTTACAGCTGCTATGCATGATCACAATGGTATAGAGAGCATATAGCAGTGGGAATCATCATCATCGTGGCTAGGCTTTGTGAATGAAGATTTGGGAAGGACTCTACCCACCTTTGCTACAAGTGTGCTGGTGGCTAGAAAGGTCAATATGAGATAGACAAGTCCGGTTGCAAAAGGCACAGCAGAAAAACTCCTTAGATGGTATATTCTGCAAGGCACGATTCTTTCTGCATTGCCTTTTCTCCTCGAGTGATCCTGCGTGCGTTCTCAAAAGCATCAGCAGCGTTAAAGATAGCGTGTCTCCAGGTCTCCCGATTGGAGGCCAGAGTAGACCAGTTATGTTGATCAATATAACCAAGACTGAGATGTTGTTTCAAGGAGTCCTTATATCTCCTCTTTGGGGCTCCTCTCTTGCGGCAGCTGGTGGCAAGTTCACCATAAAGCACGATCTTAGGGAGGCGATAGTCCTCCATCCTTGACATGTGTCCTGCCCAACACAGCTGTGTTCTCAGCAACATGGCCTCAATACTTGTGACTGCTACTTGTTCTAGAACAGATGTGTTAGTCACATAATCTGACCAGTGGATGTTTAGGATTGTACGGAGGCAGCGTTGATGGAAGTGTTCTAAGAGTCGCAGGTGGTGGTGGTAGATTCGGATCCCATGATTTGGATCCGTATAAAAGAGTAGACAGTACAGTGGCTCTGTAAACACTGATCTTTTTACTTTTCTTCAGGTGTTTATTTTGCCAAGATCTTTTATGGAGTTTTCCAAAGGCGCTATATGCCTTTGCTAACCTTGTCTATCTCGCCGTCATTTTTACCGTCTGAGATGAGGCTACGTAGGTAATTAAACTGCTGGACTGATTTGAGTTCCGAATCACCAGTGGTGATATGAGGATGATGGAAGACTTCCTGAGGTGCAGGTTGATAGAGAACTTCTGTCTTCTTTAAGCTGACTTCCAGCCCAAAGAGCTCAGCACTGTCTGCAAAGTAGGATGTTAAACACTGCAGAGCTGCTTCTGTGTGGGTGACAAGGGCGGCGTCATCAGCATAAAGCAGCTCCTGGACAAGATGATTTAAAGTCTTAGTGTGGGTCTTCAGTCGCCTTAGGTTGAATAGGCTTCCATCGGTACGATATCGAATGTAAATACCATCTTCTTCATCATTGAGGTCTGTCGTGGCCCTTTGGAGCATCATGTTGAAAAAGATTGTGAATAGGGTTGGTGCAAGAATGCAACCTTGTTTCACACCATTGGTTATTAGAAAGGGCTCAGAAAGTGCGTTGCCATAACTGACTTGGCAGCGCTGATCCTCGTGAAGTAAGGTGATCGTTTTAAGGAACTTGTGGGGACATCCTAAACATTCCAAAGTCTGCCATAGACCTTTTGTGCTCACAGTATCAAAAAAAAAAAAGCCTTGGTGAGATCAACAAAGGTTACATAGAGACCTTTGTTCTGTTCCCTACACTTCTCTTGCAGTTGTCTGAGAACAAATACCATGTCTGTGGTACTTCTGTTGGCTCTGAAAGCAGTGGGAATAATCTCTTACTAAATGCCATTGCTTGTTGTGGCTATACCCTAACTGAAGAGCAGTTCTTATACCGCCCGTAACCTGACAGAATGGTACTGAAGTACTGTGTACATCAAAGTTAAACCAGGTGAACACAGAAGTCTAAGGGTGCAATAAATTGAGCCACAAATTCAATTTGATGAGTAAATAAGCTCTATATTTACTTTACACAACTGCTTTTGCAAGATACTCTCTTTCTCAGAATGTGTATGGGTGAATGAACACTGCACACGTGCTTACCCCACCTAGTTTTTCTTTCTCTTCCTCATGAATATTTCAACCATTCAGACAGAAGGAAAAAATATCATGTTATTGAAGTAACCAGTAAGATTAAGTGAATAACAATAGGCAGAAACAATCAAAACTGGAGATATAGCAGGCAATTCATGACAAACCATAAGACTTAAATTGTTTGCATAAAGAAGGGAAACAACTTGTAATGAAAATCACTTTCAAAATACAAAATCCCTATTTATATAAAAATCTGTGAACTGGAAAGGTTCTAAATATATTAAAAAAAAGAGCTGCTGCAAGTAGTTTAGATAGGTCATCAAGCTCTTATAACAGTGCAAACAACCTTCAGTATCTAGAGCCTTAATGGTATTCAGAGATCAGGTATGTCTTCCCCATTGATATTTGTCTAGCAAAAAAGAAGATATATTCCTAAAATACACGTAAAACTAGAATGAAATAATTTGTAAGCAAAGCAGCTCAAAACCCAGAAAACAGTATCTCAATCTTCCTATATTCTTTTTTAGTCATTGCACCATAGCATGAGTAATTTTGAAACTGCAACATTCCATTTATTGTACAATTATGCTCTATTATTTTCCTGTTGCTGCAAAGCTTCCATGAAAATACATTCTGTAGATGCCTAAGCAGTTTACTTGTATGAGTATTTGCATTAAATAAACGAAAATTCACCTCTTTCTAAAGATATCACACTGAGACATAAGTGTTCCCTGCTATTAGGAATGTGCTTGTACAGATCTAAAAATTGTAAATGAATTTGTAGATGATTGGTTCCATTTAAGCAAAATAGACTGAGCATAGGTCTTTATGAAAATGTGTTTACTTAACCAGAAAACACAAATATTTCTATTAAATAGGCTTTCAAGTTTAACTCAAAATTCCTGATTTCTTGTGAATGTAAGATTTTATGGAACTATACTTAAAAATAGTGTTCCAATGACAAACTATAACCTCTTTCTCCAACAACATTTTAGGGTGCAGGAGAAGCTTCAGAAGTCCAATGGACAGTTGAGATAAATTCATAGTACAGCATCTAGGGGAGAGAGTTATCCATTTATTTCCCCAATATTGAGCTCCCTAAATCATTGATTTATTTATAATGGGGATCTTACAACTTCCATTGCAATTATGTCTACTACTGCAAACTTAAACAGTCAAGCTGACTGTTTATTACTTCTATTAAATGCAAAGTACATACTATTGCACTTTATTTTTATTTAAAATTGCATTACTTTTCTGAGTGGTTAATGAAGAAAAAACAAAATAAAACAAAAAGACCAGCAGAGTGTGTATGTGTATGTGTAATACACAATATCTAGGGTTTTGCAAATGGAATTAAACACCAATAAGCAAAAAAACCACCAGGAGAGATGAAGCTTCAGAGCAAATGTATTTTTGTGATACTGTCTGTAATTCATGCTAGATAATCATGAACCTAGCAGATAATGACCTCTACTCTGATACATTAAGTCCAACCAAAGATAATGGTGTCCTGCGTAAATTAACAAACCCAGTGGTAAACTTGCTTCTAGTTCAGCGGGAGACAGTGTGCAAATTAGCATTGGCTCTTAATAAGATCACTGTCCTGCAATCTGCAGTTCTGTAGTGTTCATAATGCTGTTTCTTTTCAGGTAAAAATTTTTTCTCTAGAGAACACTTGCACAATACATTCTTCTGACAGAGAATCATCCTCACCCTAATCAGATCCCTCCTTGAAAACTTTCCCTATTTCTTATACTTTCATGCTGTGAGTGCTGCTGTGAGTTGTTGGAAATGATTATTCATTTGTATGCTTCTTTAATAATATTTCCTTTAGATGTTGAGGTACCCAACAGAGCAAACCAGGATTTGATTTTATAATTATAATGATTCAGAAAAAGTAATGGTCACTCTTTTCCTAATTTGTTCATCATAGTTTATGTTCTTCTGAAAATTTCAAATAAACTATTATCTGTTACATAATTTAGAGGTAAACTATCATGAATGACCTAATTCTGGGAACTACAATGAATATTGCCCTTCTATGGTTACAGTCAAACTCTACCCATCCAATTCTGAAATCAGCTTGCTCAACAGCTGCCCTGAGATGTTCTGCACCATTTGGGAACCAGTGTCTATACCCAGCTCTTCATAGCACAGAGCATAGTAGCACAAAGCTACACTCAGAAGAAATTTGAAATTTTCTGCTAATGAACAATGATATATTAGATTTTTAGCAACATCATCCATGTATTTTAAAACAATTTGTTGGCATTTCCCTTTCTTGGCTATAAAAGCACAATTAAATATTTGAAAGCCAGATATTTAGGTTTTTTTAAAATGCCTTCTGAAACTGGTAAATAAGATTATAGTGAGAACATCTGGATTAATACTGACTAGTTTATTTGATGAATTTTTTTCTATCCCCTGTTGAAAAAGATTATTAATGGGCAACCTTTCCCCTATTCAGCTATTTCTGTAGAAGATCAGACTAGATGTGCCAAATAAAGAAGTTATGTATGTAGTTCAACAATAGGTGAACAAAATTTTTACAATATTAGATAAAATATAATGAAGGCATTTTAGCTATAATTTATGTGCTGAGAAAAGACAACATTCTCTAATTTGTCTGTGTACAGTGATGCATGATTATGAAACTGCGGGTAAGGAGGATGTTCTAATGCATACCTGATAGAGAGACGAGAATGTGGTATATTCTTCATATACTTCTAATGGGAGTTTTGTAAGAAAAAGTTTAATACACAGCTCTTGTCTGAACAAACCTCTCACTGTAAAATGTTTACCTTTAATGACATGTACTATTATTTCATGATTATTTTAAAATACACTTAAAGAGTTTTACATGTTAACCAGCTACTAAGAATGCCTTAATAGACAACTAATTTTTGTTAGAGGTGTCTCGACAATTTGAATTTTATATGCATGCATTATGTTTTCTTAAAATGGGGAAATTATGCATCTGAAGGAATCTGTCTAGAATAATGGGGTTCTATAGAGGTTACTTTAATCACGTTCACCAGCAGTTATAGCTGTTTTACATCTTATTTGCAACAAAAGGGAACTCTAATTATCTTCAAAAAGAGCATAAAATGGTGTGCTTTGCTGCTGATGTAATGTTGATTCGTGAATGCTGCTGATCGGAACTGACAACTAAATACATGTCACACTTTTAAGAAATCAGTGGTGGTGACAGGATAACCCTCTTTTGTGACCTGGGGACCAGGAGATGGGGTATATATTTGCTTGCTAAGTAGAAACAATTTACAGTTTTTCACTTTGAAATAAAAATCAAAATGCTGTTATAGATGGGTTATCGACTATTTTTAACAATGCACCACTTCTGTTATGACTTACAAGCTACCTTCTGTAAAACAGATCTAGTGCTTGCAATTCCCAATAAAATAGTAAAACTTCTTTTGTATATTAGTCTCACTTTTTATAAATTACTGACTCTTTCTTTTTAGATTTGTATATAGATATAAAATATCTATAATAGGTATATATTTTCAGCACTTGTCATAAGGAACATTAAAGAATCTCAATGTCTTGCAGAATGGTTTCAAATGCATGCATTTCAAGATCAAACTTATTACTGCAAATTAGAAACATGCAGCCCACTGCAAAATCTAAAACTCGTCAAAAAGGATTCAACTGTATATCAACACACATGCCACCTGTGCATAGGAACCAGCTGGCTTATATTCCATTTCAATACGGAGTTAATCCAAAGAGATCTAAATACATTAGACACAACTGATATTTGCTATATGGCACTGTTTAAGAATCATAGTGGAAAGTTACTACTTTACCTCCCGTGTCTGAATGCTCTGTGTTTAGCCTAGATACTGAGATACCTGCCCTGTATGAAAGTTTAGCTTACAGAATTGTCTATTTAAACTAAGGGCCGTAATTAAAACACTTATATAGGCTGAATATGGCCTTCTTTTATCACTGTCAATTTCATCAGCATAGCTGGATTTTAACACCTTAGTAGGTCTAACTGACTATAAAGGTTTAAAATAGTCTATGTTTATTACTGCATATCTCTTCTATGGTACTTACTGAGCAATAAATATTTGTACAGTGTTTCTTTTTATAAATTTGTCAGCTCTGCTTGCCAATGGTATCTGTATGTGTTACTGTGTGTTAGTATACAATAAATCATTTGTGCATGGTTAAAAAAAGATAAAGGTTTTCCTAAATTAAAAAAAAAAAAAAAAAAAAAAAAAAAAAAAAAAAATAGAAGAAAGAAAACATGGTCCACTTTATTCTACCCAGACAGTCTATGGCTTAATTCAAGTTGAAAATATATTTCATCAGAAGTCTTTCTGATAGTATTTTCTCCTGGTCACATTCTCTACCCACTTGTTAAAATCATTTACAGTCACCTAACTAATGCCAAATCAGCAATATGAGTACCATTATTTTGCCAGTGCTTTCACTTATAGGTATTGACAATAATTTATTTCACATCCATTTTACATCAGTATCATGTAAATAACAGATTTGGTCCAAAAGCTCTTACAAGTACCTTCAACAAGAAACTGATTTTAGAGCAGCAGTGGGCATATATCTTACTAGAGATTGGTTTTGAGAGAGGAGGAATGGTCCAAAAAGGTTTTCTAAGTTCCTAGAGATTTTAATTAACATTTTCAGTAGACGTGGTTTATTTACTCTGATGTGTTTTTTTTTTGCAAGACTTACACACAGTCTTTAAATGGACAAAAATGGTTCTCTCTATGTTGAATACCTGGGGAATGTGCTCTGTATTTTGTGGTCTGGGTTTTTTTCTATTGGCTACACAGGTATATTTTGTTGTAACTGTCAGTACCTTGCTCATATGAAAAGAAAATGCAATTTTATGAGTTACTGAATGGTACCTTTCTGTTTAAAAAGCAAAAACTCAAGTACAAAAAATTACAAAGTTGGTTAGTTATGTATTTTGTAATTTCCATGAAAAATTTTCCTCTATTTTCATCACTGTTAGTTAGAAACTCTGCAAATGTGGGACAGAAGTTATTTCTGCATATTTAGGAAAATACAAAAAAATCATAGTTTGTCTTATGTGTATACCACAAATCCACACTGATATTTTTCATCTCTACTTTCCCATTAGAAATTTAAAAAAAATTCACCTATAAATAAGACAGTGTAGGATGATTCCCCACCTATTACCATTTGAAGGTAAGCTTTCTTCTTCATGAAGTTCAGTATCCTGAATTAAATGTTTTGTACTGCTTTAATTTGTTGCATAAAAAAAAATGCTTATATCTAACAAAAAAAAAGGGGGCTGAGATATGAATAGCTTCAGGTGTAAGTTGCTTTTAGTACCTATTCACTCATGGTCTAAATAGCACTTCCAGACTGGTAAGAGGGTCTGGTCAGCCTTGTCTAACATGTTCTATGAGGCTCCTTCCTATTACTGTGCTCCTCAGAAGGCTGCTTTACGTGGAGTGAGAGGTCCTGGACTGCTAATGGCTCAACCCAATCCATTTTTGAGTCAGAACATTTTTACGTGGGAAATAATAAATATACATAAACAAAAAATACATATGAAGAAAAAGTGAGGTTTTGTATTTTTCTCTGAAAGAAGTTTGTATTACTGACAACTCCACGAGTTCCTCTGGGTCTTGATATTCTGCCTCAGAAAACAGGAAAATGGTACATTGGTATTGTTATCACTTGTTTAAAATAATAAAAAAAATAGTATTAGGGATTTTTATGTGGTTTTGTTTTTTTTTTTTTTCAAATTCCCTCTATCTGGATTCTATCCTCGTAAGGCAGAAACATGGAAAATGAGCAATGTGATTTTAAGCATTTGGAACTACACAGAAACACAGAATGATCTGCTGAGCTCCTCAGTAAATAATTCCTTTTTCAGCTCCTGAGCTTTGCACAGGCATGGTCTCCTCCATCAGGCTGGTCCCACTTGAATTCCCATGTGCCCAGCACTCAGACAGACAGACAGACCACAAGTTCACATCTCAAGCTCTGCCCTCAACTCTCATTTATCTCAAATTTTCTCTCAATCTCTTGTTCCCAACCTTCTGTCAAATCTTCCCAGCATTATTTTGCTCCTTGTGGGCTCTTTTTTTTCTGTTTCTTTTATCAGTTCTTGTGGACTAGGCATGAGCATTATTAAATGATCCTTTTTTTCCCCTTTTTCAGCAAGTGGACATAGCAAGAAGCAAACTACCTGTCCCACTTCATGTGGAAGGTGGAGAATGAAGCAGACAGTCCTAATCACACTATGCTTTTTCCAGCTCTCTTCTTTCTCCAGAGCAGCATCAGGTTGCTAAAAGGAGAAGAGAAAGCCCTCCCACAGAAGGTTGCATGGCTCCTTTCCTCAGGAAGTGAGTGAGCTCAGGAGGCAGGTAATGTGAAAGGCTTTCCTTGTGATAGAGCCAAAATTTTTCAGAGGCCTGGAGGTTCCTGTGTCATCTTGCAAGCTTAGCCAGAAGTCCATTATTCATCCCTAACTCATGGGAGCTGGCATTACTATGTGTTACTCATTACCGTTGCTACAACTGTGGGTGGGAGCTCCAAGCAGACGCATTGCTCTCCCAGCCTGGTGTTCACAAGCTGGCCCCTTGTGCAAGAAGTATTATTTTTAAATGTCAGCTATGTATTAAGTAATGACTCAAGCGTCCTACAAATCAAAGCTCAAGGCTTTGAGTGTGGCACTCGTCTCTCTAATAAACATAAAGTTTGTTGATAATGGATCTCATTTAACTACGAATCATCCTTTAAGCTCAGCAGCCATTCTGATAGTGGCTGCTAAATTACCCTACCTCATATCTAAATATTGTATCTAAATATGCTTAGACCTTTCAGAGGTAGCAGAGCCAAGAGTGAGAAGTTGCAACAAAGTCAAACTTCGGGTGTCAAGAGAGCTCTTGGCACCTGAAGAGCAACACAAAGGAAAACTGTTCATTGACAAGTTGTTTCTTTTCTTACTACTTAAGAATCCAGGGCCCAAAATATATGATTATAGAGCCTGATCAAAGCCTGTTAATTTCCATAGTAGTCTTGGCATTGACTTTGATAGGCTGTGAATCAAGCCCATCCCCAAGTAGAACATATGGGTCTCTTGCACAGCTTATTTCTATTCATATTTCACATCTTTTTTTTTTTATTTATTTCATACATTATTCACAGTTTGTGATGGCAGAAAGACATTTTATATCTGTGACACAAAGAAGACAAAGAAAGAAATACAGCATATGTGTTGTCATTATTATGAAAACTAAGGCATATTGGGCACAATGCATTTCATTTTCATTATATTACAGGATTCTAATAAGCTTCATTGATAGTGAAGTCACTTGTCCTTAGCACAAGTAAAGAAGAAAGAAATGAAAACTTTTCAGGTTGTTTTTGAAAATCTTGTATACTGTCTAGGCATTTTAGGCACAAATTTAATTTCACTTCAACATCACAAGTTCCTTTGATGACAAAGTCACGTATCTTTAGTCCCAAACACAAAAGTAAATAAGACATTTAGATAGTTTTCTTTTACTTTGAAAGCAGTTTTATATCGGAAAATGTGAGTGCATATGTCAGGCATACAGAATTTTCTGGTTCAGTCCAGCTTTGGGCTCAGTAAGGGCAGTTCTCTAGCACCTGAAAAAAACACAACTGTGTCTACCTGAAGGTCTGCAGAGATATATGAAATCCTTAAATAAATACAGATTAGGAAAGAAAGGCAGGACTGAACTGTCTGTCATGACCAGGACTTTGGGCCCACCGCTATGCAATGTGTGCATTTATAGCCAAGCTCCCGTATTCATTAATCTAAGTTATAACTCAGGGTCTCAGAAGACCTGGGGAATGTTGTGCTTTCATTCTATTTTTATTTATCTGAATTTTAATTGTATGCAATTTGTTACTTAATATCTATCAAGGTTTTTTTACCCAAAGCTCCCAAATATTTCTTTCACACACTGCCTGCTTTTCCTCTCCACTTAGCTTTGTTTTTTGATGGAGATTACAAAAGAATGTCTGATTGCCAGGAGGAAAGAGTGATTATGAAATCCACAGTAGCAATATTTTAAACAAATAAATAAAAACTGCTGGGAAAAGTCAACTGGATCTCCAAGTCTATAGTGGAATGACACTTGAAAAATATGGACAGAATATTTTCCCATTGACATGTGGCAATGGTATTGATAACAGCACTCAGCAACTAGGAAGGAGAACGCTAAATGGCAATAGTATTTTGTGGTGACTTTTCTTTTGGAAGGAAGAAAATGAATGAGTATGATTTTTCTTGTGAGTCAGCGATGAATGTTTTCCATGTATGCCACTGCTGAGTTTCCTGTAGGTCATAACAGATACAAGTGGGAGGACAACATAGTTGTCTGGGAGAAGATCACAGCATTAAAAAAAAGTATCCTTAACACTATTTCATGGTTTTAGTGAACAAAGAGAATTCTATTTAAAACTATCTATTTTAAAATATACCTTCTCAAATTTTTACACTCAATTGAAATTCACCCCCCACCAGAGAAATACGATCATATTTGTATACACTTTATTTTGCAGAAAAATGGTCATTCATCAGCTCTGTCCTCAAGTTCTATTAATCTGCGTGCATGTGTTCCTTAATAGATTAAAAAAAATACTTCTTATGAAAATGGTTAGGCAGAGTGTTTCTATGTACATAGCTTTCCATGGAGTAATACATATGTAGACATAGGCTATGACCCTAACCATTTAAGCATTTTAAATCATTGGCTACTGTTTAAATCATGAATTAGTTGTTATTTAGTGGTTAAAGTGTTTTTAAAGCTTAGGATTTGCTTTAAAACTTAGGCTAGGTCATCACATCACAGTTTAAAAGAGCCAGTCAGGAAACTCTCTTCTGAACCTAAGAAATGTTTTTCAAGATTTTCTTTCTTTTTTTTCTATTCTAGGATTAGGGCTAATTTTAGTTCCATGCAAAATAAGCAGTGTCCTGGCCTCTTGGGATAGCAAACCAATACTTCTAAAAAGCATACATAGCTTTGATGACCACTTTGCCAGTGCTCAAGTACTGTGCACCACCAAACAGTTTATACTCACTTTATTTCTCAATAACTGGACTTAGACAGCCCTGCAAGGGAACAGCAGAGCTGGATAAGATGATAGGTCTTGCTAAAGGAAGCGTGGTGGTGGAAACATCTTGTAGCATTGTCAGGGACCAGCTTGCTCCTGAACCTCACCTTGTGGCAAGCTTATGCAGACATTCTCCCTTGCCCAGGTCTCCTTACTTCCATTTCCTTCTGTGTCACTCTCTTCCTCTAGTTGGGGCACACAGGACTTTGCACAGTGGAGGACTATTTGGAGCGGAAGGACGGTAGACACAGACTGATGCATGAAGCATATGGTCTTTCAACCTCTCCCATCAGCCCTCCAAAATATTCCTGGCTTTCCAAGGAAAAGGCTTTTTATCCATTCTTTTCTCACTTTACTTTCCCCTCAAACACCTTTGCTGATTCTTGGTCCTCACTCCTAGGAATGTCTGTTTTGATACAGCAATTCTAAATTTTCTACTTCCAAGGATGAGAATGATGCAAACTGCCTTATCTTCATCTTCAGAAAAAGTGAATTTCCACAGTCTCTTCTGCTGAGGAAGCATAAGCCTGCTCTAAATAAGAAAAAGTGAAGTTTCCAAAGTTTTTCTGAAAGTGAAAAAATAAAAGCAAAGAATGTGACAATGAGATGAAGCACATGGTCATAGGAATATGGGAAAATGATACAAGTTTCTGGAGACAATGTCTTTCCAGCTGTGTCCAAAAAATTCAGCTACAGTTTTGACATTCCTACAATATTGTGTGAACAGATACTACTTAGATAAATGCTATGTTTCCAATAAACCTGGAAAGAAATTTCAATACACCTAAAGTGGAAAGTAACTGTTGAGATGCTACCTAGTTTTCAAATAAATGCTTTACTTTTCTTCATATTTGTCTTCTTAAAAAAATAGCCAGCCTAAGCTATATGCTTTTTCAACTATATTTCAAATATGACTTTATATTAATGTCACTGTGATTACTTGCTTTCCTGACTCCGTGTAAGGAATAGGATTTGTTTAATCTCCTTTCTCTCCAAGCATACTTGTCATTATGAGCTCCAACTTCAAAAAAAAATTCTTAATCTGGCTAGTTGTCTCATAGTATTTGGCTTCTTCTAGATTAGGTTTGTGTCTTTAATAAAAGGAGGATATTTTGAGAGTAATGCTGAGTATCAATATGAAGAAAACTTTTAATATTGCTGACTTAAGGACTATTATTACTCATAAAATGTATTTTGATCTACTCAGCAATGTGAAAATATTATATTTGCAGCAAAGAAATATTTAACCCAACCAAAAACAACAAAGAGAAGAAAATTCAAGAACTCAAAAACCTAGGAACAAATCATTAAAGAACAACTCTTAAAAGTATATAGGCATTTGCCTTATAGTCTGAAACCAATACCCAAACAAAAAACTTTCACTTCGAAAATCTGTACAGATACAGATGAGACTAATTCTTTGTTCAACAGCTTTTGCTAGTTAATAGCACAGCAGAAGTGCTAGATATTGTCACATCCAGTACTTGATTCTTAGTTATGTTTTCTTTTAATGACAGTTCTCATGACTTAGACTCCTGGAGCTCATAATTCTGATTTGCATGTTTAAACAGGGAAAGGAATCAGTTCTGCAATTTGAAAAGAGAAACTAAAAAAATAAAAAATAATTTTTCAAAACTGTACTGTATTAGGACAAAAACATCTGTTTAAAAGCCATGTAATGAACTGGCTGATGTTATATATAACATAAATATAAGACTGAAATTTAAAAGTAACATTCCCTTAAGACAGTGCCTTTATGCCTCAGTCATAAACTGGGGCATTGGGATTAACATGAAACACTTAGTAAACATACGAGATTCTTCATATGACAAAGATAAGACAATTGTTCCAGCAAAAGGGGTTTTCTTTGTTATCACCATCTTCTAAGCATATAGGCAGGAGCAGATTTGTAAAAAAAAGTGTAATAATGAATTAACCCAAAGAAGATGGCCAGAGAATGTAAACTTTTTGGGTCAGGCAAGTCTTTCTTGAAGTCATACACTTCAAAGTAACATAGATATTTCTTGATTGTGTCAAAGCCAGTTTTGCAAATATTTAGAATCAAAGTAAATGAGGTCAGAATTTTGTGGAAAAGACCAGTCAATTATCCTATAATTAAAGCCTGCGTAATAATGCATTACACCATGGAATATAATTCACATTCAGTGTGCAGCTGTGCAACTGGTATTTCCTAACACTAGAATAATAGACTCTGCAATCTCTGTAATTGTAGCACTGATGTGAAAATCTAGAAGATACAGAAGATCTAAAAGACATTCTCCCTAGAAAATGTTGTTGGTTTGTTTTTTCTTTGATAAGTCCAAAGACATTATGTCTCTCCCCTTCATTCAAAAGTGTGGTAAGTCGATTTTGTGCCTTGCATTGTTAGAATTTTGTAATAATTTTGCAAGACTGACATGTGTAGATAAGACTAATATACCTCCACCTTTTAAACACATACTCTTCTTGTTTCTCCTGGCCCGCAACTGCTTACTTTATTTTGTCTACTGTAAATTCTGCCCTAAGGAGAAAATATGTTCACAGTCTGCATTAAATACCTTTGTAGAGCAAAAATGCACATACTCATAAAAGAAGACTAAACTGGCTCTCTCTGAGCTAGAGAATCAGATAGTGGATGATTGGTTTATCAGTCAAAAGCAGGTACTTACAAACCTTCGTCTGTATCTTGCATAGAGGTGAGTCCCCCGGTTCACTAACTACAGTCTCTTGGCATCAGTAAGATACTTAAACCCATTTATTTGATGAAAGCAGAAGTTGCTACCTACATTCGTCTTTAAAAGCTTCAGAAAGTAGTAAATTATCTCAAACATCAGACAAGAAATCAGCAGACTTTCATACATATATGGGTCTTTTAGAAAAGTCTCAACAAGAGTAAATTATTAGAACGTGGTTTTAACCAGACCCTGCAACATGACTAGCAAAATGAAAAAGTTCAGATGTGTCCCAAAAGATGTAGCTGGTTAGTGAAATACCCAGCTTAGAAGAAAACTTAATTATTCTGGTTGCTTTTTGTGGTTTCAGTGGTCTTTCCTCAAGATTTCTTCCACTGAAAAATGTATTATTAAATAACATAACATTATCCTATGATTTAATGACCTTAATCCAGTCTGTAAGCTGTGTATAAGACACACTTAAGGACTTCAGTGTTTCTCAGTATACAGTAATGCCAACTGGAGAAGTGAATAAATCAATTATTGCTCATGACTGCAGTTCTATGAGGTTGGAAACAGTGAATCTGAGTCATTTAAACTAAGGTTTTTTCAAAGGAATAACCAACTGTTTATGCCATTAGACATGAATTGCTGCTTCATTAATTATTAGCTAGCCACTGTGTCTAAGAATGGTGACAGAAGATATTGTGTGCACATATCTTCATGCAACTTACATCAGAGCTGGAGTATTATCATCAAAATAACGCTTGTTGTCAGTCACTAGGGCTTTTTTCCAAGTTCTGTTCATGCTTATATACTCATCATGTCTCTTCTTGTTTTTGTAACTCAGTGATGTATAGTGAGTTCTAAATACCATTTGCTTGTTCAAGGCTTGGATTGTTGGCTCCTTCCTTTACAGCGCTCTGAGCAAAAATGACATTTTTCTCATTCATTCTACTCCTTTGCTTTTCAGGGGCAGAGCTATCACTGAAGATGATTTGCAGTTTTGGTAGCACATCAAACCATAAGATAGATCAACACAGCTCTTCAAAAAAAGCTGTCTTGCATGAATTTTAAGCATACAGCTTGAGGAAAACAACCACACTTTGTGTATGTATGTAAAGTCTACAGGTAATCATCTGCATTGCCTTAGAAACTGAACAGTATTTTATACTGAAGGTAAAAGGTTATACATTTGCTAAATTCATTGTATTTGGTAAAAGTAGAAGGTACACATTCTTCAGTTCAAACAGAGGCATATAGAAAAAGAGTTATTTGTAGTTGCATTTAAATCTTCTGACATTTTAAGACAAAATTTTAACAGAAAACACCTGGATGTTTTGTGTAATTGTTCTCTATCATCATAAACAGAATGTTCATTTGGAACCGCATTGCATATCATTTGTCTAAGCATATTGAAGCTTTTTAACACAGATTTTCTTAAATTGTATGGATACAACAAGCAAATTTGTAATGGAAATGAGACCTGGAATGAGACCTGGGTTTCTATCCGTCCGTGTAACAGTTCTACCATGTTATTAGAAGCAATGACACTGTAAACTCATTTGGTTACTGCTAAAATATCTTCAGGAGTTCATCAGTTATGACATTCTATTTTATTTATTCTTTGTTATTGGCCTTTGCAAATGTCCTTTTGCACAACTTTTTAAGAGGTCATAAAATGCTTAGATACCTTTGCTTTCAAGTAGCTCTGGAGGCTTGCTTGCCTTCTTACCCTTAGCCTCAGACAACTCAGTTTGTGGGCAAGGGCCTCTTCAGTTCTCTGTGCCAAAAAATGGGTACATAAATTCATGATCAGCCTGATCTACCAAACTAATAATAATATCTTCCAACTTGAATCAATAAGAGACATGAGTTACCACATTTTGAGACACTCCAAAAGGCAAATTTAGGTAGTCAATCAACTACTGTCCCAGGTTTTCTAGAAATCTCAAAACTTACTTCATGATAATGGTTGAGACCGGAGGAGATCTCTGGAAGTCATTGCGTCCAACCCCTTCTTGTTTAAGCACGGTCACCTAGAGCAGGTTTCCCAGGACTTTGTCCAGATGTCTTTTGAATATTTGCAAGAACGGAGACTACACAATCCATTATCTGTGACAGTGCTCAGTCACTTCCACAGTAAAAAATAGCTTTTCTTTAAGAAAAATGGTATTGATTAACAAGTGATGATGAGGAGAAGTGGAAACTAGGAGTGATAACTCTCAAGTCCTGTGAGATAGCTTCTTCACAATTTCCACAGTCAGACACTATGGAGTTTAGTTTTCATTTTTATGGCTATAGGTGTGTGTCAAGTCCTAGAGCAATGAAAAAGTCTTAATAAAATTAATAATAGAATAACATCAAACCCATTGCCTGAGTCACTTGATGAATGACTTCATGGCAACACATGCATGGTTAATCTTTGTTCCTGTGCTAAATGTGTGAGGCAACTTCACTGTCAAATCTTAGCTACAGTAACTACTGCTTCCTAATGTAAGGGGATTTATCCTATGCTTGACACTAAAAAAATGATTACAGAGAAAGCAACAAATAACAATTATAGTAGAAGATACCATCCTCAAAATATTTAACCTCCAAGGTGCTTCATCTCACCCAGAAAAACGAACCTGATAGGGAATGATAAGTCTGGTTGTGGTTGCTAGAGAAGTTTCCAGTGGTTTCTTTTGCCAAGACAATCTTTTTTTATTCCCAGTATCGAAAAGATTTCCTATGTTTATCTAACACATCACATCTAACACACATATATTGTCATTCCTACAGAAACACTCAGTTTGGCTTTCCAATATAGCCAGAGGAAAAGTAAACAAGCAAACAGACATTCCTTTCTTCTAGTCCTGTCTGCAGTGGCAACGGCCAACCCTTTTGTGAGTGAAGTTTTGTCTTGTTTTCCAGTCTGAGTCAACAGTTACTACTGATCATACCTAAAAAGGACTGCAGACTAAACTGAATTTTACCTTTGTTCTATTATCATCTATAATGGTTGACAGCTAAATTTGAGTTTGCCATAAAAGAGCAAACCATTGGCATGTGTCCTGAGATGACTCCACTATCTCCACTGCTTCATAAATTTGTCAGTTAACTTTCAGTTATTTATTTGTGGAGCTTCAATGAAGATCAACAGCAGAATGATCATGTCAGCTTTTTCAGGTATGGAGGTGTCCTCTCATGGTAAGTAGCTTTTATTACATTTGGGGTAATAATATCATTACTATGGTAATGACATAATATGTGTCACTTTTGGGAATGAGAAATTACACATAATTTCTATTTGCTTCAGTCTTGTTTCTATAGTAACAAGACTAGTAATTCTCATTAATGACTAGGTTGTTAGCATTGTTATTTTTGGTAATTCCAGGTTATTAATGTCCTTGGTTTTTCTGCATCTTATTGATGACTAAATCTGAGTGGCTTTTAAATGAAAAAATAGGTCCACTTGACTAAAACTGTCTTTCACAAAAATCAAAGAGCATCTTTTGAATCTAGTTTTAAAATTAGTGCAGAATTCTGTTGAGAGAATAAAATTACTGAATCATTTAGACTAGAGGCAGAATTCAGACTGGCTGGTAAACACAATTATTGACACAAACCACACAACTATGATGAAAGTGCTGACATTATCATTTAACATTTCAGTTTTCCAAGTTCATCTTTCCACTAGAAAAGACATTTCTCCCCTGGAGTAATATTGCTATAAGAGCAGCAAAGCAGTTCAGGCAGAGTGATTATCATGGGCTCATTTACCTCTGGGATTCAAGGTTAAAGGTTGTACCTAGATGCCACAAGGTCATTATTATCCTGTGTTGGTAGCTATGTATTCTGTTACATTTCCCTGTCCTTAAGGGCAAAATTCATGTGCTAAAGAATTACAAATATAGTCTTCTAATTATGTTTGATATTCAGATTATATTTACAATGTTTCTTTTCTAGAAAGTTGTACAGATGCCATGCAATAATTCCCAAACAATTTAATCTGCCATGATGGAACCATATAGTATGCTTGGCTTCTTTTCTGTATAAATTCTTATGCACGTCCATACTTTTACCTGCTGACTGTTCATTTGAGTAGTCACATGCTAGTGCCTACAGAACGATGCATAGTTTATCTTACTTGTTGTAACTCACTTTTCTTAAGAAGGCCTTAAAAAGAGAATTCCTTGAAAACGCTTTGATAGTAAAGTTTCTAGTGTCTTTTATGATGTGCTTTCAAAGTATACAGCAATATTTTGCAATCACTTACTAAATATAAATAAAGCATTTATAACCTCTTTCAATTTAGAATACTGCCATTGTCTTCCTAGCTAATATTAACAAGTAGAAGTCAGAGATCCACTGTTGGTGATTAATTTATAATAGTTTTTGGATTTAAAAACCTTTTTGGATTTAAAAATCTTAATTATGACAGGACTTTGGGAGAAAAACAGAAGACTTGGAAAAAAATGAAAGAACAAGTGAAAGTAAAATAATCTTATCCCTTATTATTGCCAATCATAAGAAGTTTACCTAGACCAGATCTGTGACCAAGACATAAAAAATATCAGGTTTATTTTATGTCTCTGAAGAGAGAAACTGATTACTTTTTCAATCAGGTAGGCAAAGACCAATGTGTGGGCCATAAGAACTTTCTTTCAAGGTGCTTCTGTAACTGGACTGTATAGGATATCCTACTTCTGCTCATACTCTTCCATAGCGCATCTGCAACTTATACTTTTGTGCAAACTTTTGGTAATATCTGCCAGTTCTGACACATATATTTACATGCACAAAAGAAAAATCTTCTCTCAATGAAGAAATCCACTTGAAGAATCAAATCAAGTGGATTCTTTATCACAATGAAGAAATCTTTACATGAAGAAATCCACTTAATTTCTTCCCTATGTTACAAATCAACTCAGAGCTTATTTTTACTGCAGGCTAAGAAACTGAACTTATGGAGCTGAAAAGGATAATTTATTTCAATTAATCATTTCCTATCCTAAATATTATTCACGTTAAGCATCTTTTCTTCTTGCATAAAAATATATGTTTTAGTATTTCAAATTATTATTTAAACTAATGCTTTAAACTCCTAAAAATGGATTCTTTGGCCTTCTGTCCCTCTTTTGGGCAATGGGTCAAACTAGTCAACTCTCTCTACTACTCAACTCACCCTAGAAAAAGTAGTTGTTGGAGACAGAAAAGATTGTGACAGAATGCACAATGCTAGTTGCCAAATGACACTGTGGGTCAACAGCCATTTAGCATAAATTAAATCAGTGCGTAGGCTGCTGAAGTCTATGCCAAGACCAATGAATAACTCTTGCTTGGATGAGGATGCCTGGCTCATTCACAGCTCTTTTCAACCTCCTGTGTTTATGGTTTCCTATCACATCTTAGAATGTAGTAAGTATTCAGGTTCTTTACCGTAAAAAGATAATCAGCTTCAAGGAATCATTTCAGAGATGGATCTGTGACACTGAAATTAAACATCACCATTAGTTTTATCGGCTATAATTTTTTTACATAAGAAATCAGTTAAAATTGTTAATAAAAAAATTGTTTGGATATATCTAATGTTTTAGCAGAAAATTCCTTCAGATACATTTTTGCCTGTGGAGCATATGAAATTTCAAATCACAAGTCTGGCAAATTTTAAGCACCTGACACAGAGGAATATAATGGGAATATTCAACACCAGCAGTTTCCCTTCAATGTAGCCTAAGAAATGAACATAAGTGCAAGTTGGACATTTTCTAACAAGAAAATCTTACCAGATTTTGTCAGAAACTGAGGCTTTTGGTAGGTGTCTTTGCAGAAAGATGAATGTTCTAATCAAAACTAAAGGTAGAATCAGATCTCAAGAAAGGCCACCAATTACAGGGAATTACAGGGATTACAAGGACAAATCCCTTTATTTATTAACACCTCCAAATTCTGTGGGCTTGTTTGAAATTTTTAGGAGACAGACAACTTGGTGAGAGAAGTAGCTCAAAGTGAGCATTTGATCACCACCTAATGTGGTGATTTGACCCTGGCTGGATGCCAGGTGCTTATCAAAGTCACTCTGTCACTCCCCTCTTCAGCTGGACAGGGGAGAGAAAGTATAGTGAACAGTTCATGAGTTGAGATAAGGACTGGGAGAAATCCTTCATCAATTACCATCACCTGCAAAACAGACTCAAATTGGGGAAATTAACTGAATTTATTACTAGTCAAAATCTTAGCACAATCTCATCTCATCTCATGGCCAGGCTTCGCAAACGAAGATTTGGGAAGGCTCTATCCACATTTGCTACAGGCACACTGGTAGCTTATGAGGCCAATACGTGACAGACATATCCGATTGCAAAAGGCACAGCAGAAAGACTCCTTAGATGGTGTATTCTGCAATACACGGTTCTTTCTGCGTTGCCTTTTTTCCTCAAGAGGGATCCTGCGTGTGTTCTCAAAGGAGATAGCTGCATTATAGATGGTGTGTCTCCAGGCCTCCCGATTTGAGACCAGAGTAGACCAGTTATGGTGATCAATACTAGTCAAAATCTTAGCACAATAATGAAAAATAAAATAAACCTTAAAAACACCTTTCCCCCACCCCTCCCCCCTTCCCAGATTCTACCTCCTCCCACCCAGAAGTGCAAAGAAGTTGGGGAATGAGAGTTATGGTCAGTTCATCACAAGCTGTTCCTGCTGCTGCTCCAGGAGAATAGTTCTTCCCCTGCTCTAGCGTGGGGCCCCTCCCATGCTAGATGGCCATCCATGAACTTCTCCAACGTGAATCAATCCCACAGTCAACAGTTCTTCACAAACTGCTCCAGTGTGGGTCACTTTTCCACGAGATGCAGTCCTTCAAGAAACTGCCTACTCCAGCGTGGGTCCCCCACAGGGTCACAAGTCCTACCAGGAAACCTGCTCCAGCATAAGTTCCTCTCTCCACAGGTTTGCAGGTCCCTGCCTGGAGTCTGCTCAAGCACAGGTTTCCCATGGATTCACAGTCTTCTTTTCAGGCATCCACCTGCTCCGATGTGGGCCTCCTCCACAGGCTGCCGGTGGATCTCTGCTGCCCCATTGGCCCCCATGGGCTGCAGAGGCACAGCTTCCTCACTATGGTCTGCACCATGGGCTGCAGGGAAATCTCAGCTCCAGCACCTGGAGTACCTCCTGTCCGTCCTTCTCCACTGACGTTGGTGTCTGTGGAGCTGTTCCTCTCACATATTCTCACAGTGCTCTTCTCTGGATGGAATTACCTTCTGTGTAATAACTTTTTTTTTCCTTCTTAAATATGTCAGAGGCCACCTGATATTGGCTCTGTTGGACACGGGGGAAGCTTCCAGTACTTTCTCAGAGAAACCGCCTCTGTAGTCCACCTGCTACCAAAACCTGGCCATGCGAACCCAATGCACCTAAACAAATGACTGGAGCAAATACAACAGTTTAATTTTAGCTCACGTGAACAGGGTTAAAATCTACTTCTGATGTTTCGGGTTTTGGACATGTTCTGGATGATACATGCAACCTCTTGTTTGCCCAGATTTACTGACATGCTCATGAGAACAGTTTCTATAGCGTGCAATCCCCTTGACTGCCTGTACATTCAGCTGTACCTGCCTCTGTAGTACAGCCAGTTTCTCCATCCTTAGAACATTTAGTGGTGATGCATAAACAGACATTCATGTTTCTGTCCTGCCAGATTTTGAAATTCAGCCCCTTCTAATGGAACAATATAACCAACAGACTGTGCTATTCTGTGCCAAAGCTGATTAATCTTAAACTAGTAGTTCCTCTGCAGGGGAAGACCCTCTTCCTCTAAATGTTTGTCCTAAAAGTGAACTAATTTAAAAATTCCTGCAATATTTTATTTAATTGAAAAATTACTTTCCCCACAATCTTTAGGTCTGCTTTTTTTTTTTTGTCTTTTCTCTATTAAAATATAAAATTGAAAAGCTTCTGAATTCATAAGAGCAATTCAAATTGTGAATTTATTTCTATTCTCTTTCTACAGGTTTTCCTTTAATTACAATCACTATTACATGCAGTGGTAAAACCTCAAAAACTTCAGTAATTGCCCTAACAGCAAAACCCATACGCAAAGATCATGTTATTCTAATAAAGAATGTAAAATTATTAATATACCCTGTATAGTTTTCTGGATATTTCAGCTGTGTCCTCTGGAGTTTCTTTTTTGAGCTTTCAATTAATTTTTCAGTTTAAAATAAAAGGTGAAAAACCTCACTGTCAAAATATTTTCCATGATAAGCTGTTCCCCCTTACTTTACCAAACACTGTCTTGATGCTGTAACCATCTTTCCAGATTCCCTTCAGATATCATAGTATTTTAAATATATCCATATATATATATATATTCATTTGCAATTCAGCTAACAGGAATAGACACGTGCTACACAAGCTACATTTTACCCTTCCAATTTTTTACTATGGGTTTTGGATTATGTTCTGTTCAAATAATTTAAGAAGCAGTATTACAGTTTTACAGTGTTACGAACTATAAGCTTTATAATACTAATACTAAAACATGCTTAATTTTGATTCTAGTCTATTGTGATGGGTTAAATATTTTAGTGAGGACACGGAGGTACATTTTAAGAGTACTTGCCAGTATTGTTAGTTTGGTTGCTACACCTGATTTTTATGCACCCATGTGGGTAAAGAGATATTTAAGAATTTCTTTTTTTAGTTAAAAATGTGCTAGTGGGGGAGGTATTATGTTCCTTCAAGATGAACACAGCACTTGTTAATTTTTGGCACACAACATTCATCTCCTAGCATTATGTCACTTGTCAGTCCTTGAGATCTGCCATGGCCAGAACCGACATAATATGTCAAACATTTACAAAACTTCATTTTCTGAGTGTTTTTAGAATGAATGATGTAGCATCATTCATGTAGTAACAGCATATATCTTGAAAAATTCTACCCAGATAGACTTTCCAAAATGTAGCAGCTATTGAAAATCTGTCATGGTATGTAATTTTTTTTTATGGACTTTCGGTAAATTTTCATATTACTTTTTAAAGTTTCTTCTGATTTTAGTCTCATAAAGCACTATTATTGCTGAAAAGTGATGTCCTCTCTTCTTTTTTTCTCAGAGAACTAGTTATTAGATTTCCATTACTATAAGAAACAAAATGCTTAACATGACTTTGTTTCATATATAGTCACGTTATATTAGCTACTGACATTGCATCCTAATGCTTGTCTCTAATTTTTTATTTTATTCAGTGTTGCAACTGATATGCTTACCATCTATCTTTCTTACTACACTGTGAAGTCCTGTCCATGCTTGGAGATAAGCACTGCAGTAAGAGAAATAGAGAATGAATTTCAGAAAGCTATTTCTGATTTTATGGTCTTATACTATCTCTGTGGTTTTGTCAGTAAACTGATTTTAATGCATTTCATATTTTTAAATTATGGTTCCTATTTTCTTAGGTATTTTAATCTGTACAATGTGCAGAAATACATAGTGTGAAATAACTTATTCTTTTAATCCTATTAATTCTTTTTCTCATGAGTGATCAATATTGTAGTAGCTTCATAACAATTTACTTTAAATATCAACTCAAACCCCATGCAATTTCACAGGAAAAGCTGTTCTCAGGAAACACAGGCTGTCTGACAGGTTTTGTAGAAGGCAACCTCTAGTTCCTGAGTATTGAATACTCTCTTCTTTTTCTATAATGCTTTCTTCATAAAATAGAAAGCATTTCAAACTGTGGATATACTGAATATTTTATTTAATTTCCAGGTGACTTATGTGAATTGTCCTTCATCACCAACTGGTCTTTGTTGCTAACAAACCAATTTGGTTCATCTATTCTGAAATATCACATTACGCACTGTTCGGTAGATAGATTCTTTTTGTGCATTGTTATATTTATTTCTTTTTGTCTTCAGACCATCTTTTAAAAATCACAGAGCAATGGAAGATAAGGGCTGGAGGGGACTTCAAGAAGCTCTAGTTCCCCTACTGTCTAAAACAAGATCATAGATACCTTTATTATTCCTGACAATTGTTTGTTGAATCAATGCTTAAAAACTATTAAAGGTGGATATTCTTGAAACCTCCTCAGGCACTCTTGGCCAGACCTTCATTATCTCTACTATTAGAAAGTTTTTCCCAAAGCCTATTCTGAATAATTTTTTTCATAAATTTAATCCCTTTATTTCCTATGCTTTCTATAAAGGATATTGTGGACAGATAGTTTTTCTACTCCTGCAGCAACCTTCTAGGTACATGAAGCTGCTTTCCTTCCTGCGTGATGAAAGCCCATTTGTTCAATCATGGTCACGTTCCCCAGGCATTACTGTATTCGTTCTCTAGATTTTCTCCAGCAGAGAAAATGCCATTCTTAATATTCTGATGCCATAGTAGTGCTGAGTAGACACATATTTTAAACAGGCCAAGAGCTCTTATCAGTTGGCCTTGAATGCAGGTGAACTGCTGGAAGAGAGGTTGGCAAAGTAAAGAAAAAGTCCTAAAAATGTGGAGACCTAAGGAGGTACTCTGAAATCTCAGTTCTGTGGTTTGGGGTTGTGTCTTGGGAAGTGGAGCTGGCATGTCTAGCTGGCCTGTGACTAAATCAACTCATCTGCCACTTCCCCACACCACCGTGCAAAGCATTAGTCTGAGCAAGTGGTTGTAGCATCAGTGTGGTGGTGCTGACTTTGAGCTGCATGGCACAGGGGGAGTCTTTCTCTATCACAGTTTCTCATATAGTGATCCCCTATGTAGCCTGGCTGTGTCAGCGGTGTGTCCTAGGGTTTGGCTCACAAAGGGTGCAATCTCAGGGGTAGTCCAAAGGGTACAAGCGTAAATACCAGACTAGCATCTTGAGAAGTTGGGTCTTCCAAATTATGCAAAAAAGTGAACATGGGCATGCTTGCATGGAGAATATCTGCATAATGTACAGTTTTCAATCTGTTCAGATGAAAATGTAGAGGTAGCAATATTTACCACGAGGTCAAACAGCTGTAAAAAATTCCAGAGTTTAATACTGTGTGAGTTAAAACCTTATGTTAACCCTTCTTACAAATGGACGACATACTGGGCAAATTCACAAAATCACAGAGAATGCTGAGTCGGAAGGCACCCTCAGGGATCATTGAGTCCAACTCTTAGTACTGCACAGGACCATCCCCAAGAGTCACACCATGTGCCCAAGAGTATCATGCAAACACTTCTTGAACTCTGTCAGGCTTCATGCTCTGACCACTTCCCTGAGGAGCTTGTTCCAGCATCCAAACACTCTCTGGGTGAAGAACCTTTGTCTAATATCCAACCTAAACCTCCTCTGACACAACTTCAGGCCATTCCCTCAGGTCTGTCACCAGTTACCACAAAGAAGAGATAAATGTCTACCCCTCCTCTTCCTCTCTTGAGGAAGTTGTAACTGCAATGAGGTCTCTCCTCAGCCTTCTCTTCTCCAGGCCAAACAGACTGAGTGACTGCAACCACTCCTCATATGACTTCCTCTCAAGGCCCTTCACCATCCTCATTGCCCTCCTTTGGACACTCCCTAATAGCTTAACATCTTTCTTATATTGTGGTGCCCAAAACTGGACACAATATTCAAGGTGAGGCTGCCCCAGTGCAGAGCAGAGTGGGACAAACCCCTCCCTCGACTGGCTGGTGATGCTTTGCCTGATGCCCTGCAGACTACCAGACCTGTAGTTTCTGGGGTCCTCCTTCTTGCCCTTCTTCAAAATCCAGACAACTTTTGCCAGGTTCCAGTCAGCTGGGACCTCTCTGGATTCCCAAGTCTGTTCAAAAATCATGAGAGAGGTTGTGCAATAACATCATCTGTCTCTTTGAGGATTCTGGGATGAATCCCATCAGGCCTCATGGATTTGTGGGGATCCAGCTGGAGCAGCAGGTGCTGCACAATTTCAGGGTCGATTATTCTCACAGTCATGATCCTCCAACTTAAGGCACTGAGATCCCCTTTCCATCATCAGTGTTGAAGACAGGCAAAGAAGTGTTAGATACCTCTGCCTTGTCTCTCTCCCTGTTTGGGAGATGACCGTCCTCATCCTGGAATGGGCTGATGATATTTCTATACTGCCTGCTGCCATTAATGTATTTGAAAAAACTCTTTGCTATTTCCCCCCCTATTTCTGGCCAGACGCAACTCCAGTTGAGCTTAGGCAGCACAAATTTTCCCCCTGCAGTGGCAAGCAGCATCTCTGTATTCTTCCCATGTCACTTGACCTTGCTTCCACTGGGCTTACACTTTCCTTTTTTGCTTTATTTCCTAACCTTGCCTGCTCGACTTCCAACATTTGGGAATTCCCTGCTCCCGTGCCCTTAGGAGGTGATGTTTAAAAAGTGACCAGCTCTGATGGATCCCAGCACCTGCAAAAACATTTTTCTGGGGGACTTTATAATTCCCTGAGCAGCCTGAAGTCTGCCCTCCTCATGTCCAGAGTTGAGGTTTTGCTGGCACTTTTAATCCTGTCAACAGAGATTTTAAACTTGATCACTTTGTGGTTGCTGTGGCCATGACAGCCACCTATTTCCACTTCACTCATGAGATCCACTCTGTTGACTAGCAGCAGATCAAGAAGGAGGGCATTTTTCCAAGTCAGCATTCACAGCAAATCTAAGGTGCCAGAGTTGCTCATTGTTGTTAGACATTAGGCGCTTGAGATGTGCTTACCTGCTTTAGAACATGAAGTTGATTTCATATTCCAGATTGCATGCATAGCTAATATATACTTTTCATGTAAAGAATTCAGTGGATATCTGAATGGATTACTTAAGCCATTTTTTCAGAGGACTGTATCTGTGCTTGTAAGTGCATCTATTTATCACATTTTCTTACCATTAATTTCTTACTAGTGGAACATGCCCTGTTCTTAAGCTGTATTACAGTAATTTATCTGTCCTTGGTCCCTCCTCTCCTAAACTCTTTTAGTGTTGAGAAGACAATAATTGTGTGCTTTGCATAACAGAAGCTGAAGCATTCATTGAGATGCATTCTATTTTTTTTTTTTGTTATTCAACATGATAATAGGAGTGGAGTGTGTTAAGCAGACAATTCTCATACAAGACAACCTGTCATACAGACTGTCCATCTTCCGTGTATGATATTACAACTAATCAATTGTTTAGATTTTTCTAATGCTTTGCTTTTTGTCCACAGATAATCTTGAGCAACTAGCAATGGGACCATCTTGCATGATATGAAAACATTATTAATATCTCAGGCACAGACTTCATTACAATTGTCATGACTCTTAAAACAAATTATGCATATTTTATGTAGTCCAGGTTACCATGGTAAATATTTTATTCTTTAACAGAGAATAAAATTAAATACAGAAACAGATACATGTAAAATTGTTTTAAGGAAACCAACACTGTGCTAAGCAACACTATCTTAAGCTCTGAGTGTGGCAGTGTTTCAAAGTTTAAGTAAATAAACCCCAATACTTCATTCCATTAAAAACAAAAACTTTGAACTTACAAATTCCTCAAATGGAATATAGTTGAAATGGCCAAAAGACAGATATACTAGAAGCATAGTAGAAGGTATATAATATATCATGCAAGTAATAGCTTGATTCAGCTAACACAGCCGAAAGTTCAGCATTCACTCTTTAAAAAGAAAGTTACCTGTTTCCATACTATGGAACTACGAGGTTCCATGTTTTCCTTTCAATATTCACACTTACCACTCTTAAAACTGACATTTGTGGGTAGGCTAGAAACCCAACTTAAGATATGAATGTTCTTCTTTTAACAGATGTATTGTTACTGGCAAGAATTAATCTGCCCTAGTATGCCAAAGGTAGTGCCACAAACTTGACACAAGTACAGTCTCAGAGAGCTGGATATTAATCTTGCAGTTAAGCCTGAACAAAGTACAGCTCCAGAAAAAAGGTGAAAGCAACACTAAAATTTTTCTTTAAAGAAGAGTTACATTTTTTCAGCCTACTTGATGTGGACTTGTTTCTCAACCCAAAGTTTGAAAAGATTGACCAGAGTGCTAGAAAGTGGAATCTCTTCTCTCTGTTCTGTGCAGAAAAAGCAAGAAATATTGCCTACCTCATTTGTTGAAGCAAGGAGCCTAGCTACATGCAAAAAGAAACCATTACATGTATAATGGAAATACAAAATCCTCACAATTTCACTGAAGACAATGGCCTTGGAGATATTACCTGGGTAGAGGATAGCCTGCAATCTAAATATGCTGATTACTGTACAAATTTCCTGCCAAAATAATTTCTCTTGATCAGAAGAGTAACAGAGGGCAACTTCCAAATAAAAGTATGTTTTCAGGGCATTGCACCTGAATGTTTCAGGAAATAGCACTGACTACTAAGGATTTTGCACCAGTATTACCAGTTTCTGGTACAGACAAGTATAGTATGCTTCAGGGATAGCATCAATTGCTTTTGCTTCAGTAAAGCATCACTTGCTTTGTGTTAGGACTAAAATCTATTTCATGACTTTGAGTAAAATGCAAAACAAAGGTTCCAGTTGCACCTTCCTGCAGTCCATCGCTCAAAAATCTCTGTGATTTTTTCATGTTTATTAAATTGCTTACATGAGAGTCTAATTGGAATGCTTTAACTAAGAACCATTTAAGGCTTCTTGCATAATTTCATATGACTAATACTCTTTTTATCCTGTTAAGTGTTCTGGAGAGCTGTTTTGTACTGCTGGCAAAAACCATTCTTTGCCCATGAACTTCATTGCACTTCGGCAATGAATATCTCTATACCTACAGAGTTTACAAAGACAGTGCATAGTTTTGTGTTTGTGCCCCTTTGTTTGGAAAATATAAATTTATTATCCTCATTATTATTCAAGTCTGTGCTAATGAGGTGGTAATGTCTCTAATTTGTAAGAATGTTCCAAAGAGTGTATTTCCATGTATTTGATGGAAACAGGAAAAATCCATTGCTGTATTTATCATTACACTGTATGATCTAAATATATACTTTAATTTATCATCCCCAAACAAGACATTTTTGTGCTCAACCAGTTTACTTTAAGTGTATTCTCTAGGTTCAAAAAAAGGAGGGGTTAACAACCAATCCAGAGAATATCGTGAATTGTTGCAGTCTCCCTAAGTCTTTCACAGTAAACTTTAAGTCTAAACAATAAAAACAGATAAATAGAGGAAATGTCAAACTGAATTCTGGGTAATGATCAGATCAGCATGCTTTTATACAATTTCCATCACTTTGAATTTTAAATCACCTTTTAAAGGGCACTAAAGCATTCTTGCAAATTAGTCTGCACTCCAATTAATGCACCCAACATGACAATAAGACCAGTTTCAGCTTGGCTAAGCAGACCAGTCAACCAGGAGGATGTGACTTGAGGACTTGGAGAGCCTGTGCCTCCACCTTTTTTCCCTCTCTCTTCAGAGCAGCTTAGGTCCAATTAGGCCAGTTAATCTGCCTAAAACCATTGGAAAGGAAGGATTTCTCTAATAAAGATGAATCATAGTCTGAGAGGACATACAAATTAAGTCTACTCTTTTCAAAAGACAGAAAATTCCATGATTTCCCTCAGCCATATATCTTAAAGGTACTTCTTTTAGTCAAGACCAAATGATTTTTTCTCCACGGGGATTTTAACTTCAAGAGATCTTTCTGTGACATTTGTTAACACGTAAAGGATTTCTCTTTTGTCTATTTATTTTTCATACTGTGCTCATTTTTGACATCCATTAAATTTTATAAGACTAGACTGCAAGCGGTAGTGATGAGAAATGCCAGGTCACATTACAAGAAAATCTTCATAAATAGAAATGACTTTGTGTTTTTCAATCAAGAAGTAAATAATACTTGAATGAATATATAGGTATTTGAGTAGCCTAATCTGAGATTTTGGAAAGGAAAATTGAAGGGGGCTGAAAAACAACTTCTAAGTACATGCTTAGATATGAAACACATTTTAACAGGTTGAAACAAAATTCTTGCAAAATGGCTAAACCATTTCACATAGTATTTAGCTCACTCATTTAAAAAAAAACAAAAAGAAACAGTAAACAACCTCCGTCCTTTTTATCATCACCACTGTTGCACAGGAACTATATTGTATACTCACAACACACAGAACTTTCTCATTTCTTTCGTGCTTCACCTATATTATTTGGCTTAATTTTCTACATAAAATACTAAGATGCCTTGTTCAACAAAATTTGATGAGAAACATTCGGTTGGCTGCAAAAAAAATACATATTGCTTTTGGAATTGCTTCCATTTCTCCTCAGAAAGCTCATGCTACTCTTGACTGCTGCAGCTGCTTTTTTTATATATTTAAGCAGGATTTGGGATTGGAGGGATGAGTGTTAGTGCCTCTAGTTCATCAACATCATCTAACGTGTTGCAAAAAAAAAATTAGTTTGAGTTCCTCTAGCAAAATATTGAACTGCTCAGAAATTATTAACTGTGTTACAAAAGAAAAAATATAGAAAAGACATGAAGCATTTTTTGAAATTAAAAATGTGATACAGAAGTGTAATAATACTGGAGACAACTTTGTTTTCTATAAGCAGAACAGAAATTTTCCTATTTACTTTGCAACAAAAGGTTTACCCCCTTTTTCACAAGCCCTTTTGGTTAAGAAATCTGTAATCACTTTCCCTGGAGTCCTTGAGTCTGACACAAATTTTGTTCAGGAACGTGCAAAATATTCTTTTTAAGCATCAACACTTTGAACAAAACATTCTGTTCAAAATAAAACTGAAGATTTTCTACTCTGTCTCTTGTCCAACACAAAAGCCACTAAAACAGTGAGATCTGTAATGGGCTGCTTATTTAGTCACCATATGTACAGTGTAACTTTTGCTGATATTCCATCCCACCTCTTTGTTCTATCAAGAGGCAGTTCTGAGCATGTTAGCATGCTCACAAATAAGTCAACTGTCTGATCAGTTGGTCAACTACAGACCACCACAGTTCAACCTGATCCATGCTTCTCAGACCCTTGTTGAGAAGCCAGTTTCTCTGGCTTCTGTCCAAAGCTGACTGTATATTCAGCTGCCCCCATCCAGATTATTCTCTCATTTGGATCTAAACTTAATCTAAATACTTTAACTGAAAGGGGAGATCAATGGCATTGGCAAACTATTTTTTATCAATGAAGCTGCACTTTGATAACAACTTCCTTCCTTCCTTTACAGTAGCCGCAGTACAGCAGACAAGAGAGGTTAGCATAGTTATAATGCTTTATAACTGCAGACTTTATATTCTAAAAAAATACTAGGATAGACCAGATGCTATAAAATTCCACATACCTCCATGTACCAAAGACACATGGTTAACTGTGTTTGTTAAGCCCTAGGATTCCCCGCCCTAGTGTGCCAGCTATGCCAGTGTTTTTTCTTGATTCATGGATTCAGTTGAGTGTGCTCCCACTTTTTTCCATTCCACTTTTCTTTCACACCTTATTCAACTAACAGCTTTGTTTGAAATAATGACTGAGAAGCCACAAAGAGGCATGAAGGCTGTAGATGAGAGAACATTGAGAAAAGACTTAGATTTAGAAAGCAAATTTTGGACATAATAGTTGAAACATAGGAGTGAGAAAATATATTGGGTAAAGGAAAATATCAACATAAATGAACAGAAGAAGAGAAGCGAGAATAAGAATGCACTACCAGAAAAGATGAGTAAAAAGCTAGTAAAAAAAAAAAAGAATATTACATCCCAGATATCAAAAGAGTAAATAAAAAAAGGAAGTAATAATTGTGAGACCAATCATTAGTTTTAATTTGATTTTGTAATTTAAATGATATTTAAATAAATGCCATTTATCTAGGCATTCAAATGCACTTGAATTTGCCACACTTGTTGCAACCTGCAAAAGAGAAATCAATAGAATTTTCCAGCAGGGGAGAAAGGATGATAAGTATGGTCAGGAGTGTGATATTACAGAATGAAATCTCAATTCAACCAAATGCATCTCAGTGCCCATTAGAAATTCAGTAGTTTTTATGCTTTGCAGAAAGTATTTCTAAATTCTTAGTCATGCCTTATATGTCATTATTCCCTAGACTGCCAAAATGTTTTTCAATTTTTTATTTCCTTCCAGTTCTACTTCTATAGGACCCTATGTGAAGTGTCATGCTACTCAGTAGGGTAGGAATTTTACAAAATCAGCCTAAGGGTTAATTCCAAATTATCTATTGTTTGTTTTGCATTGTAAAATAATTCTTGTTTGTTAACACAACTTCCTTTTTTCAGGTATTATTCAAATAAGAAAAAAGAAAATACACATGAAAGGGATGATGCAGCCGGCACTATATTCCTCATTGGTCTTTGTTTCCCTATTCGGAGTCAATGTTAAACAAATCCATGCATTTGTCTGTCAAAACCAGTAAGGGAATAATTAAAATAAGCAAAGGCCAAGCCGCCAAAACACTTCAAGGATGACTGGGGAATCAGATGTATACGTGCAGTTCCAGAATCTGAGCAAAGAACCTACTGTACAATATGTGATGTAACAGAAAATTTGCTTTAGAAATGAATGAAAGGACATGAAAGAAACACTTAGCAATTTCTACGCATACACCTAATTATGAATAGGAACTATAGCATGAAATGCAATTAAACTTTTTGACAGATCAAAGTATTTTCTTCAATAAAAAAGAAATATTCTTCTGTACATTTAAATAGCATAACTGAATTCTACTAGGGAATAGAATGAGTCCTATAAGATAAAATTGAAATAATACAATAGGTGTTGTAAGATTTGCATTGTGTGTCAACTATTGCAAGAATGATGCACAAATATGATTATGCAGATCCACTAATAAAGAAAATTAACTGCATGGCAAAAAAATAGGTAAATATCTTCAAAAAACTTTCAGTAAAAATTGGGACCTCTAATATTTTGCATATGTGGTCACTAAGTTCTGTGTACATTTACAAATAAAATGACTAGTATCAAATACCAGTTTCCATTCAGAAATAGGCTGCTATGTTTTCCTGAGTACTCCTTCTGCAGTGTTTCATATCAGGGGGTTCTGTGATCTGGGCACAAGACTCTGAGGTGGGACATGACTTTTAGTTTGGACTGAGTTGCTGCTTTGCTAAGCACCAAGGACAAATCATATGGTTTATTTGTTTTTCGGTTGGTCAGGATGGAAAATTGGGAAAAGGAAGAAAGAAATCACAACTCAGAGCTCTGGTTAAAAATCAAAGGTAACACTTGAGCAGAGTTACTGGATATGTCATTTTTTTTTAATTTAAAATAAAATAATTTAATTAAAGAGTACTTTCTTCTGAAACAGCCAGATGATTTTGATAAAATAGCATTTAATACAGAAATTTGTGAAGTGCAGGCATGTTGGGTACAAAGAAAGCAGGATGACACAAGTTATTTGATTACAGAACTGCTCTAAGCATTTGTTGTGCTGAATAAAACTGATGGGGGAAAAAAATGTGCTAACTCACTTCATTCTGAGAAAACCACATCAGAAAGACTGTACTACAGCCTAAGGAAAGGCGTAAAAGAATCAACAGTGCAAAAATTAAATCTAGAAGCAAGAAACTGAAAACAAAACACACATTTAAGGTGGAAGAGAATGTTGATGTGTTTGCATGTAAATAGAAAAGGTTTATGCTGTTACCATTCTCTGTGTATCATATATATATTTGTTAAATTACACCCTGCTGTCAATCTATAAAGTGAAGAAATTCTGCCTCACCCATCACAAAAGATTAGTAATGTTTGACAAAAAAATCATACTCCAAACACTGTTTTTCATTTTTAGCTCAAACATGCTTACATTTCAGGTGTCCACATGTGTACTGAAAGACTATTTTGGTTATGAGTTTAGGAAATTACAGTAACTGCTATATCATAATGGAGTAAGAAAAAATAATAAATAATTTTGGTTTAAAGGGAAAAATACTTTGCAAGTAATTATTCTCAGCTTGTAAATGGTGTCTCTCTATAACCAACCAAGCATATAACAAGAAGATGAAGAAGAGGCTTATTTTCACTTCATTTCACTTCTTTGTAATTGACAAGCTCTCAGTGAGTGTCAACTTTAAAGATGACAAATCCTAAATCTTATAGGACTCAATTCAATAGTTCACCTCTCTAAACTGTTTTCAAATTAATCTACATTTTCAAATGAATCAGGCACTAAATATAAGGTGACATCTATATTACAAAAATATTAATTTGCTTGTCATTTTTCAGCATCCAAAATAGCTTTAAAATATTCAGTTTGTTAATAAAATGCATAGAAATACATAAATGCACAATATTCCCTATTTCACAAGTTTTTCTTTTTGCTTTCCTGTTCTATTACAGTAGGCATTAGTTTCCTTATTCAAAAATATACCTATTTTCTATTTGATACAGTGTGGTAATCATACTTCAACTGCTTCAAATGACATTTAAAAAAACACATGAAAGATGCGATGATGAAAGGACTAAACAAAGTGAAAAATAATAAATTAATAAAATTTGGGTTACATTTTCCTGTTGTCCCCAAATGTTAACCTGTTTCCTACTATGACCCTTCCCTTTTTCAAATTTTGTAATGGATCTGCTTCAAACAGTCTTATTCTGAGCAAATCAAATCTATTCTCTAGCTGTGGTGTTGGGTTTTTTCTGACACATTTGGCCTCTGAAACCATCATCATGGCTCAACTTTCTCTCTTAACTAATGGAAAACCAACAAAAGCACACAACAAAAGCACACTTCTCCATAAACTTAGACTTGTTTATAATTCTACTTATGGAAGTAAAATGGAAATAAGGACTTTTCAGCCAAGATGGGGAGCATTCGCAGATCTTCTTGTAATCAGATGTCCAAATTATGCTTCTGAATAAGTAGATAAAAAATTATCTCAGATGTCTCTTAGAGAGTTGATATACCATCAGGCTTCACATTGTTTCTACATTCGTGATCCAGTGCATTTATCTTCAAAACAGGAGTAAAACCCGTTGTACCTATTCTTCAATTGCAAAGGACTTTTCCTGTTTCTTACTTAAGGACCAGCTTTCTCTGCCTCTGTTTACTATATTAAATTATAACAGATTACCATTTTGAGCTAGAATATAAGCTTTTAAATGTAAAAACAATAAAATGAATGAATTAATTTAAAGGATATGTTGCAAAACCTTTTCGTCTTGTTTTTAAAATTTAAAACAGGGCGTGAAACAAATTTGTCAAAATTTTGCAAACTATTTCAAATTGTCTAGCAAAAAAAAAACCCAAACCAACTTGCCAGTTAAGATTTAGGCTTGGATGGTTTTTGGTTTTGCCCATGGCTATTCCACACCACTAATTTATGTTTTGACTATTCACAACGGAATATTTTTTTTCTATGCCTGCACTGAGCTAATTATCTGAAAACTAAAAAACATATTGTAACTTCATGCAACATTCTAGAAATGAAGAACATATGATTGAATGGAAAGTTCTTGTAATGTATATTGTTTGATTATTACTTCAGTTTTTCCATATAGTTATCCACTCTAGCCACAAGTTTTGTCACAAAAATAGCTTCACTAACTTTTTTGTAGTGATTTTCACCTAGATGTAGTGTATTTCACCTATTAGTGAAATACTCTATCTACTTCTCTTAGCAAATGGAAAGTGATGAAAGACAAATACTACCATGCAAAACAGAATGTGAACATGTCCAGAGAAATGACTGCACGGGAAGATGCAGTCAAGAATCATTTACACGTTTATTTCTACATTAAAAGGAAAAACAAGATATTGAGCACAGGGCTGCTTAATATATAGGAATAAAACTTCAGATTTTCTCTTTTCAGCAAGAAGATCTTCTGAGTCTTGTTCCCAGCAGATATCCAGCATGTACTTAAAATCATCTGTTCCCTCCAGCAACCACTTCCTGTCTGTAACAAAGGGGATATGTACACAAAAGGGCAGATATGTACACATATAGAGGGATATGTCAGGTGTCTGTGCTCATCTCTTACCTTACAGTGATCTTCCATAAACTAATCTTCATAGCCTTTTCTCTTTCAAAAATATATGAACAGGTCAGTTCTTTTCCTCTCCCACCCCTGTGCTTTTTCTGCCTCCCTCCTTCACAAACTTTCTAATTCATTCATCCTCTTTTTTTAGTGTGAAAAATCCCTGCCAAATTCACTTTTGTACATCTCTCGTGTTTTGCTGTGATATGTCAACAATATTGAGTTTAAGATTTTAGAGACATTCTATCAGTCACTTTATCATCAAATTCTTACTAACTCTGTATCTGGTCTTCAGTGTGCCAGTATCAAAAGCCATCTTGATGTCCAAGCAGATTATGTTTGTTGCTTCACCCCTGTCAGCTCTCATTGTCACCTCCTCAAACAAGTTAATAGCATTTGACAAGCATGGTTTCCCTTTTATAAATGTCCTGGTTGTCTTTGACCAGTCTGCACCTGTCCAAGTGTTCTCCTATTTTGTCCCTAATCAATGACCCTAGAATTTCTCCCAGTTCCCTTTAGTGTTTATACACTGAAATGTTCAGTTCACTCAACCTCCAGCTTGAGAATCCTGCTCTGAAAAACTAGGAAATGAGTTGCCCTGAGTATAGCATTTCTAATGTGCATGAGCATAGGTATTTATATCAGTCATTGCCATAACATTCCAAAATATCAAAAGAGTATATTTCATCTGGAAAAGAGAAATATTACATACCAGCTCTCCAGGGAAGGAAGAGAGCACCTCTATAAAGGAGATAGTGAAACAAATCTATACCCAAATCACTGAACTATACTTCCACTGTAAATCCTTGTCATTTAGATGGTGGCAGAAAGAACAATTTTGAAGATGCTTTCTAATTTCTGATGCAATAGGTAGTGGATAACTTCTAGCAAGTAAATAAGCTATCTGATGTCCAAAATGCTACTATTTTAAAATAATGTCTAATAACGTCAAACTTAATCATGTTTATTAATTTCTCAGGCTTCGTTAGCTCTTGCAGAAATATATTTTATTGTATGTTTACAAGGCTCAGGTTCCCCATCGTTCCTCAGGGCCATCTCATTAGCAGAGCATAAAATTAATCTTTTAGGTAAAACAATCCACTTAATAGTAAGTGTCTGAGCTTCGGTGTGTAAGTGGACAATAAACCATAGTAAAGAAATTCTGCAATTCTAAATTTCAGTATTAGCAGTACCAGTGTAATTCCCATACTGTTACAAGTCAAATGAACACACAACTAACTGGTAAAGATTAAAATACCTTATTTCACTGATAAGAAGCAGTTACTGTCCTCTTTTCCAATTGTACTACATTTCTAGTTACACAAGTAAACTTTTTAGCAAAATGACATCGGAATGGTATATGTGCTAATTTTAAATGATCAAATAACTCCTTCATTGTTACTCTTTTTAATCTCAGCCAAATCACTCTGGAAAAAATAAATTAGAGATGAATTCAAATATTTCTTTGAAGCAGTGAACAGAGAATACAAAAAGGTATGTTTCTCTTCCATGTTTTTTTCAGGCAGAACTAAGTCCTAAAATATTTCTCCCTGCTATGATATATCTTAAATAAAAGGTAACATCTGACACTTTTTAATGTCCCATTAGCTCCATATTTCCTCTAGCCCCATGTCTTCTCCTCCATCATCTAGGAACATCTCAAGATGTTTTTTTTAAATAGCCCCCATGGGATTTGTGTCCAATATAGTTCAAAAAGACAGTGACTCTTGATATGATAAAACGCTGTCATAATGAGAAAGTACAACTGCGTCTACTTGAGATAGCCTCCCAAAAAGAGCTATCTTCTCTCCCCCTTTTTAAAGAGCACCAGTCCACTTTCTGATCCTGCAGAGAGACTCATAAGTAAACTTTTAGACCTACAGGGCCAGCTTAACAATATGTTATTCTTAAATAAGACTCTCTAAATGTTATTTAGTAAGACTTATTATGACCTATTTAGATTATTGTAGAACTTCCTAGAAGAATGTAAATGACCTCCCAAAGGCTACACTAGATCCCATCTGAGATTAGGTAGCTTAGTTAATCCTCACTGTAATAATTCACTTTCTGTACAGCAGTAGGCACAGTTTAGTATACTGTGTGAAGGAAAAGGATGCTCATCCTTCTAAGCCATTTTAATGTCTTCTGTTTCTGCTGCAAATATTTTTTTTCTAACAAACAAAAAAAAAAAAATTCAGTCACATCTGAAGGACTCAAAATCAATTGTCATAGTCAGAAGACACAGAAAACTTTGCACAGAGAGACAGAAGTCTCAGGTCTTCAAGAAACAGCTTGGGCGTTAAAAATTGCCTCTGCGGGCCATAACAAGCAGGTTTTCTTGCAGAAGAAACACCTCCTAGTCCGGTTCCTTATAGTTTCTCTGCTGTAACCACCAGTCCAGATATTAACTTCATTGTCAAATTCTGTTGAAGGCAATGACCAGCTGAGAATTGCTCAAAGTGAAGTTAAAAATACCACGTGGTAGGTGATATTTTTTTAAAACAAGGCATTCTGTTAGTCTGTCATTCTCTAAAGGAAGGGAGGATATTTTCTTCTTCATAGTGTGAGTCTTTCATTACATAAATTAATAACCAGCCAAAATGAGCGGATGATCTTACTCTAGGATATGGGGGAAAAAAAGAGGAAGATGATAATCAGAAAACTGTAACACGTCATCTGTAGTACATTTGTGTGCAAAGGAAAGTCTATGTTTGTAGGATAGGATCGTATTTGAATAGACCATTTGTTGTTCCACCTTGTTCTCTTCTACTTTATGACAATGGATTCAGGGATGGCAAATTCACAGCTTGTCGGGACAACCTCTTCCAGGGCTCCACCACCCTTAAAGTGCAGAATTTCTTCCTACTAATCTAAATCTACCCTCTTTCAGCTTACAGCCATTTCCCCTTGTCCTATCAGTACATGGCCTTGCCAAAAGTCCTTCTCCAGCTCTCTTCTAGGCTCCCTTTAAGTACTGGAAAGCTGCTGTAAGGTCTTGTCCAGGCTGAGTAACCCCAGCTCTCTTGGCTATTTCTGAACATTTTCAAGTGTCCAAAAACTCTATAAGACCTACTTCAACTTTGCTCAGAAATGCTAAATTAATTATGTTTTATGTTCTTAGCAAAGCATAGCAAAATGCGTAGTGATAGTGACATAACAGGATACGTTTTAAACGATTCAGAGATTCTCAAAAAAAACCTAGCTGAGTTCAAAATTAGTTATACATGTTTTATAGTACTAAAGATGACATTTCCAAAGGAATTTGTTTAATCTTATATTCCGTTATATTTATTTCTTTATATTGTAAACTTCATGTATGATTTGAGACTGCAGAGTATATGTAGCAATATGTAACTTTCATTTCAATGAGAATTTTTTGTTTCCCTTTTTTGACCAATTGCCCTTCCCTTGGTAGTATTGCTATTCCAGCAAAGATTCCCTTTTCAGAATAATCAGTACAGAAATAAAGCAGAGTACATTTAGTCTCAATTTCCTTGACAGTTCTCTGCCTTCCCTTTTAACTACTGAATACTTTAAACCACATCAGTAAACATTAAAAAATAAATATTAAATTTTTAAGTTATGTTGCTTATGTACAGAAGTCTGTTTAGAGATACATTTTCCCTCCTTTTTGGGTGATATGGAAATCTAATAGCTCATTTTTGCTGTTAAAGACTATGCAATAACTTTCAATGAAAGAACAGTGTTGTTTTAAATTTTTAAGTGCTTGTTCCAAAGAGTGAAAGAATTAGACCTGCTCCATAAAACAGCTACACAAATCATTTAACTCTGATGAAACAGCAGCAAATGTTTAATCCAGTGTCATCTGTAAAGCATTTTTTGAATTTTTCCAGGAAATATTTCACTGAATTAGACAAGTAAAAATAAATGTAACATACCACCTCCTAATGTCAATTAGAAGCAGTTTACAAAATTATTTTCTCTTTGAAGATTAGGTTGGCTACATGTAGCAATGTTCAAGAAACAAATACATTGTCATGTCTCTGAGACATCAGTCATCTAAACAACTCTGAAAAATGTTAACTGATTCTAACCGTTGCTGAAAATTATAATCGCTTTTAAGTCAATAAAGTTGTGGATGCCCCATCCCTGGAAGTGCTCAAGGCTAGGTTGGATGGGGCCTTGAGCAACCTGATCTAGTGGGTGGCATCCCTGCCCATGGTGGGACTTTTGGAACTAGGTGGTCTTTAAGGTCTCTCCCAACCCAAGCCTTTCTATGATTCTATGAAAATTAGGGGAGGGAAATGAAAGAAAGCATTATTATGAGCAAAGTATATAAAGCTTTTGTGTGATCCTAACAATTAAAAAGGAACTATGTAAAATTCATAAATATGCAAGTTCAAGGCCTACCCCAAAGTAATGTGTCAATGGAATTCACTGGCCTTTATAAACATTATGGCACAATTACATAAAGCCCAATTACATACACAGAACTTATTACAATCACATCAGTGTAACAACACAGAAAGAAATGCATATTACCTAATAACTGAAAGTGGACAGTTTTAATTTTAGAATTTAAATTTAGGTCCTTCATGTGTCAATTGAAATGTATGTAATATGTAACACTAAAAGATGAGCCATTATAACTCTTTCATACTATTTCATCACCGAATGTAGAGTATACGCTAATGTTCACTAACTCAAAACACGACACTAATATTCATAGTATTATGTAAAACCCCTAGAATTAATTTTTTGTTCATAGAGGAATAAGACTGGTAAATAATCATCATTTGTATATAGCACCATTGTATATAATCATCACTGTAAAGAAATTGAATATTTCCTCTTTATAAGAATTAATAGGGACATACTGTGCATGATGCAGTTAGTGAGCAAGTGTTGAAACACACTGTATCCAGGGCTTTCCTACTCTATAAATTCAGTCTGCAAGAAGAGCTTCCAAATATTGTGGAAAGCCAGTTAAAACCACCCAGGCTTTGTGTGGGATCAATAACCAAATAAAAATTTTCGAGATTTGAATCTAAGCATTCCTAGATTCCAAGTGAATTTGATGACTTTTACGTGTGACTTTTATATGGAAAGACATAGAATTTGGGGTGGGATCTAGGGTCAGCATAGATTATAAGACTTTTTTCTTAATGTTTGTTTGCACTTCACAAGCAGGTATCATTTAATATTATAGCAGACAGTCAAAACAGCTTCACTAGATGAGTAACATTATGACAGTTTCAGGGAGAGTAAATTTTTAGGAGGTTTTTACAAAAGCTGATTTAAAACAAGGGCTTTTTTTCTGCTATTTCTGTAGGTGATTTCTGCAGAACATCTACTGATTTTCTTTCAAAATGTTATTGAACCACTAGGGTTATTTGTTATGTTTTCATTTACTATAGTGTCATTTTATTTCAGCATTGTCATGTGAATAATAGGCAATCAGGGCTGAAACTTTTCAAAATTGCAGCCCTCTAGATGTTACAATTAAATCAATTACAAACCCAGAATAAACAGTTTTTAATCACATCAAACATTTCTTCTATATTATACTATTCAATTCTGTTATGATGGAAATCTAAAGCCCATAGAATACTTCAAGAAAAAATACTACAATTTGTACAAAACTCTCACTTATCCTGATTAATAAACTGAAGCTCAGAAAACGATGTGCATGAAAACAGCTGTTCTTGCCGATAATGACATTTTATTTTCAATTTTAGAACTAACACTGTGTCAATCTAAACAATACTTAAGTACATTATGTAAGTATAACAAGTGACACGACATAAAACAAAATGTATCACATCCAGGAAGAATCAAAAGTAAACAGTGCTGAGAGGAAGGCAATTGTAGCTGTGCAGCAGCTGGTGATGAACCATTGCCATCAGGAAGAGGAATGTGAGGAATCATAGAAGAGTGCTGCCTAATTATGCCATGCAGATGCCCTGAAAGGTATAACAAAAATTGAATATAATTCCATGACATGGCTTTACAGTAGCAGTATTTTCACATGGGCAGGCACAGCCAGCAGGACAGCTTTGCTAAAAAAAGGTAAATTTGACAAAACCCCATTAATTCAACCCCATGATATTCTAACACCTTATCCATATAGGTAACAATGTACATGTATCACTGAATTACACAGGTTGCTTTCAAAAACATAACTCCAGAAATGTAATGTTTAAGATTATATACTGCTTTTTTTTTTTTAATTATCTGACTAAATCAGATTCTGAGTTTTAAATATGTGCCTGGGGTGGGTGGGAATGGTGGTGTTTTTTGGGGTATCATATTTTTCCTTGGGTATCATGTAAAGGAACAGCATACTTTTACTTTACCACTGTTTGTTATTCTTATTTAGGTATACCCAGAGAACACCTTAATCTGTGATCTGTAATAGTAACACCCATGATAGGCACTTATACTATGCAGCAGTGAAATCATCCAAATAATTCCTTCATTTATTTAAGGATCATGGTGAACACTGCGATTTCCAGTTTGGGAAATATTCCAAAACATATTGGCAAACTGAAACTCTTCATGTACATATATAACGGAAGTTGTCCCTCCTTTTTCACTCCTTATAAATGTGCATGTGTGAGCAGAATTCACACAAACTTAACAGGATTCTTTCCCGTATCTTTCGAGTCCAAGAGCTACAAAGATTCAAGAGACATTGGTAACTGTTAGAGACAAAGAGAGTTTCCTGTCAGCAAGATGTGCAACAGGTGAGTTTAGCTGTGTACTTGTCAAACCTAAGAAGAATCCGTGTAGCAGAGTTGTCCACTCACAATTATACAGATCAGTGATCACAGAGTAGATACATCCAAATAACCTGTTCAGACTGTGCTAATGCAAAGTAGAAGACTGTAGAGGTGCACAAAGTGCCCAGTTGGAAAAGAACACTTGTTGCATTTCACCCTCTGATTGACTATACTATGACTCAGTATAGTTTCAATTTACCTAAACTGTGAAAAATACGAACAAATGAATGGTACTATCATACTTTCCTTCACATCTTCTGGCATTGAAAAGACAGGGATAGACCAGAACATATTCAGTTTACAAGCTGAAAAAAAACAGAAGTATATGATACTGCTTATGTTGTCTAGGACTCTAGATATTATTAACAATTATATACCTAAGTGCTAAAACAAGGAAAACAAAAATAAATTCTGAGCCTTTTAAAATTACGTTGATTTCTTTACCAGGAATCTGTGGGAAGAGATGCTAATGCAGTTTATCCAAAGAAGTGTAGCTCCTTATTATAATATTGAGGCAGGAATACTAAAATTGACATAACACTAAAGCACTGCACTGGGAACAAATCTACTTCTGTATGTCTAATTCTTTCAGCCATGTTCCTGACCATCAGGGTACCCTGTCATGGGGTATTTCAAAACTTATTCCCTCATATGTCTCCAACAGGTATAGAAATTTGTAGGGCTGTACCAGTCAGTACCTCCTCCAGAGAGACTACTACATAAATTCCTGTGTCTGGCATTTATTACTTGCCACCTTCAGCCAGTAAACCTTCTGATAGATATCTGCAATTCAGGCATGAGTACTGACACTTGCTAAGAAGTGTCATCATCCTCTCAGATGGAATTAATGTGAATCAATATTTAAAAGTACAAAATATTTAAAATCTAAGATTTAAAAAATTATTTGTTTACTTTTAAGGAGACACCTGTGGAGACATCAGCTTTCATAAACTGGTGCTTGTGGGTATGGGCTTTTGTTATGGGCTATACTTTTCTTTAGGTTGTGTTTCAGACTTTTATTTCCATAATTTTATGTATTTTTTCCCACTTGAGATATGGGCAAAGATTATTTTTTACTAGATTTTTTTAGGTCTGTTTAGTTATGTGGGGTGTTTTAACCTATGCAGTTTTCTAAATACCTGAATTAGGAATTATTTCTGAAAAACTTTCTGGCCTTTTTTTCTTTACTGTAATTTCCAGAAAGATACAGAAAATTATTGTGTGGTATCCAAGGTATTGGTTGCTTTACACCTTAGGATGAAAAAGAAACCCAAAGCCTCTTTAGTTATTTAATTGATACTTTGAATAATTTCATTCCATGTTATTACTGAGACAGGTAACTGTAGGTAATAATGCCATGCCTTAGATGGACTTTCATTTACCATATCGATGATTAAAAGTACTAGAATATTGCAGAGGAAAATGTGGAGCATAGAACTGTAAATACGTATTAGAGACATTACTTCACAGTCTAAGGGAAGGCGACTGCGCTGTAACTCTTACACCTTAGAGACATACTCAGCTCATACTTCCTTAACAAGAAAGAGGGCTGAGATTGAAATATTACTGTGTAGTTTCCAGAATAAATGAATAAACTGATCCTGCTGTATGTCAGAGGTATTTAAACTTGCCAATTATATTGCTCTCTGAAAAACCACTTTTCTAAGGGAAAAAAGGAATTTCCAGCACAGTCATTTCTACATTGCCCTTGGCCCAAAGATTTATTCTATTTAACAATGCCCTGCAGCTTAATGTGCTTGTTCTTGCCAGCATGCCACTCTTCCCAACAAAATATACTTTTTAAAAGCTCTTTTGACTACCTTAATCCCTTATTCTCTTACTTTTCCTATTAAAGGCAAAAGTGTTAGAACAATTGTGCCCATGATTTTAGGAGTTCTTTGGAGTTTGCAGACAATGAAATGTGTCAGGTTTCTTTTTCTTTGCTTTACACACTCATCATCCACCAACAACCACTACAGTTAAAAAAAGAAGGAAAAATGCAATAACTACTCTCAGTGACACACTTGCAACTAATGTTAAAATTCCCAATAACTTATACAGGTATTTTGAAAGACACAAAGTCAACTTTGTCATTTACAGAGATATACTGTCTGAAAAAAATTACATCTTTAAAAGCGTTTCTACTTATAGCAGCAAGACTGAAAAGAAACACAACTGCCAAATAACTACTAGGTTTTGAACAGAAAAAAGGCCTGTATGGTAGTGATAAAGTAAAAATACTCCTAAGCTGAATTTTCCCCTTAGATAGTGTAAATCTTGCACAAAATCCAGTGGGAGCGGAACGTGTATATCAGAGTAAAGAATTTACCCCCTGTGCTTGTATAATAGAAAATTAAGATGGTTAAAAATGGCACCCAAAAGATGAATGAATTTCCAAGGAAATAAATTAGGTTTGAAATTACTATTGGAACATATGCATTATACAAAAGATCATGAAATCCATTTCATTTGACATATTGTACAATGAGCTACAAGAACATTTGCAACTGATAGAAGAGTGTAAGATCTCATGTATTATTCCTACAATAAAGATTACACCATAGAAGCCAGCTATTATACTTGCTATTGTGGTCTACCAACCTGAAGGTCATGAACCAGGGATATGTCCTGAGCACCCTGGTCAAGGGTTTGAGTTATACAGTGCACCATAGGAGTTAAGAGCCTGTTTCGTATCCTATGCACATTAACTTACCTGCAGCAACTTTGTCATACAAAGTATAATGAAGAAAAGGAATTAGAATACACATTTGGAACAACTGAGAGAGAAAAATATATCATATAAGGCAGAAGTCATCTTCTACAGGAATTTAGAACTGCAGGGATAAAATAGCCCAGATTTAAATGACTATGTTTTCTTCAAGATCCCAAAGGAAAGCAACATATGGATGCTCTATGTTTAACATAATGAAAAACAAATGCTCAAACCCCACAGAATTCCATTTAAAAAATATGAAAACTGCACTCAGAATCAAATGCAATATGTCCAAGAAAATACAGACCTGTCACGAGCATGCTCTTCTATCCAGAATTATTAAATCTACATGATGAAAGCAACCTTTAGAACAGATTTTTCAAATGCAAGGAAGGAAAAAAATAAATACATTTTCCACATTTTTTGCTAGAAAAGGCTAATTTTCTTTTCAGTCAGATGGAAAAAAAGCAAACAAAAACAAGAGAAAGGTTGTGTGGGATATAACCTCACAATGTCTGCAATCTCTTTGTAAAATACACATTATGAGTTTGAATTTTAGGATGAGTGAGAGCTACCCTGTTTGTTTCTCTTTGGTTGTAGTCCATCTGAAGCCTATGATATTAGAAATACTTTCTACCAACATGGTGAAGGCTGGAGGTATGATTTTTGAATACAGCTGAGTGGACACAAAGCCCAAGAGCCTAAGGAATGCAGCATTCTTTCTTGCACTGTCCATTCTGGACAGTGCAATCATCCCAGAAGAGCAACCTTGGCACTTCCCACTGGCATACCAGAGCAGCCACTGCTTCTTCCATACAGGAATTTCAAATAGTTGTATGTGATGCACTATGCATTTGCTTAGCCCTTAGGAGCATTTCTGTTAGACTTAACATAAAACAGCTAAAAGTAACAAGGTTCAGAAAATGTTTGAAAACATATATCTACCACCTCAGGAAAATATCAAACTTAGGTGCCTATTCAAAACAAACTTGATTCAATGGAATTTATATGTATATTTAAAGTTGAATATGAAATGAGCAGAAAAAGTACAAAAGATAAATATGAAATAAAAACAAAGTACAACTCATATTGCCACTCTGGGACCTCGGTCGCTGATGGGCTTTTCTATAGCTTAAAGCGAACCTGAGTGTAGTCATTCTAGGAGTAACGATGTACGTTCTTTTAAGCAAAAAGGCTCTGTAGTGTAGTTGGGGATTTGTACTTGAAAGCTGCCTTTAGGGCCAGATTCTGCATCAGAAACTCTATCAATCCTTTACAAAGCTGCAAAATTACTGACAGATATCTGAATTTCTTCATGCTCAAATACTCAGCTACTCTAATAGAGCAGAGGATGCGTTAAAAATGTCTTTACAGCCTCATATGAACCAGGCATACACAACTGGAAAAAATCACATTTTCTCACTATTGAAGGTCTTTGTAGAATAAGGATAGATGGACTTTACTCTTTAGAAAAAAATTCACAATCCTCCAATATTAGCATATTGCTCTGGTAAAATTATATCTGACTTTCCGATTTGGGTAATATATTAATGTGAAATAGTTTTTCTGATTTTGTATATATATATGTACATATATATACATATATATATATATTTAATGTGATTAATGTAATATCAGATTCTCAGGTGCCATCATAGTGAGGATTTTATAAATACCATAAGAAGAAATAAAATATCGTGTTAAAAAGGCAAATCAAGAATAGCAAAATGTTGGTTTGCACATTATGCCTATCTAAAGAATTGATAATATTTTTTTCAGAATTCAATAGAGCTGAGTAGAACAATTGCAGTGTAAAATGGCTATGCACTCTATAAATGGGATGCAGATGTGCAAAACATATTGGGAGAGAAGGGGGATGTTTCAGTGACTAATTTTCACAGAAATTTTCTGTTTGTAGGAAAAGTTAAGTAAATTTATAGGAAGATGAAGAAAATCTTAGCAGTCTCAATGAAGTACTCGATGAACAATTCAGTGAAAACAGCAGCTTTTTCTCAGAGTTAGGGTATAAATGGCAACAGGGCCTTCCTCTACTGGAAGGATCCTGTAGTAGAATCCATTCTAGGGATGTGAAGTCAGTTCTCATTGCTAGCTTTACATACTTGCATGTTGTATGTTTAAGGTAAGCCTCCATTAGAAAACGGACTAGCATACACTTTTTGATGTTGTTTATACTTGTCCTGCTCTGCACTGTTGTGGCGTCACCTTGAATATTGTGTGCAGTTTTAATTGCCACAATATAAGAAAGGAAGGGTGTCCAAAGGAGGGACATGAAGATGGTAAAGGCCCTTGAGGGGAAGCCGTATGAGGAGCAGCTGAGATCACTTGGTGTGTTCAGCCTCGAGGAGACTGACGGGAGACCTCATCACAGTCTCCCAACTTCCTTGTGAGGGGATGCAAAGGGGCAAGTATCGATCTCTTCACTCTTGTGATCAGTGACAGGACTCAAGGGAACAGCATGAATCTGAGTTGGGGAGGTTTAGGTTGGAGATCAGGAAAAGTTTTTCACTCAGAGGATGTTGGGCACTGGAACAGGCTCCCCAGGAAAGTGGTCACAGCACCAAGCCTGTCTGAGTTCAAGAAGCATTTGGACAATGCTCTCAGGCACATGGTGTGATTCTTGGGGTATCCTGTGTAGGGCCGGGAGTTGGACTCAGTGATCCTGATGGGTCTCTTCCAACTCAGCATATTCTATGATTCTATGATTTATATTGTTATTTCTACAGAATTGATTACTGAACAGTCACCAGCTGGTAATGTCTCTCAGATAGCACCAGCTCCAGCCAGATCTCAGTAAGGGAGCTGGAGGTAAAATGTTGCATATCAACAGAGCCAATTCTGGTTTACTCAACTACTCTTACATAATAAATCTTGCATCAGTAACATGTACAATTTATGGCAAACAAATGAGGGATTTCACATGCTGCTCAGATTTGTGTTTATACCAAGAAAGAACATGGCCCATAAATAAGATTGTTTGAAAAACATTTACTGCTGTCATACTGATAATGCATTTTAAATCCTGGGGTTATCAAAAAAGTGGGTTTTTTTTCCCTCCATATTGTTTGACAGCTGAAATTAAACAAATTCTATTGAAGTACAAAGCTAATAGAAGGTTTACTATGTGTGTCATTAACGCCATCCATATAAGGAAACAGAAAATATGAGGTGTGGATTTTTAAAATATGATAAAATGAGAGCACCATTAGATGCATATGAAGGTGTGACTTCAGGCCAGGCATTTTCTTATTAGAATCAAAGTGACTCTATCTTACATTAGTAAATAATCACTGTTGTGTGATTCAAGTTGACACCTTTCAAATTATTTTATCATGTCAAAAATATATATTGCATTTGAAATAATTTAATTGTTAAACCACCTTAAAAATATATGGCATACAATTATTACCTTACCATATGCTATTAAACTTCTTTTTGTTCAGGCATAGTGAACCTTAAATGATTGACTTAATTTATAAGCTACATATCTTTTGGTCCTTACTTTAATCTAACATTCTATTATTTGTATAGATAATCTCAAAGTTCATATGCTAGATTGTTTAAATCTTGTATCAGAGCTCAGGCTCAACAAAACCATTCCACTGTATTTCATTTTGCTTTCTTTTCAAAGAAAAAAAATGAAATTGAGTTGAATCAAAGCAATTTAGCTGATTTTGCCTCAGAAATGCTAGAAACCATAAATTCCACAATTTCTGCATAAAGCTGTGTTTTGAAAAGTTAAAATAATAGAATTTTTAAATATGTTTATTTATTAGGTCAATTAGATGAACATACTATAATCTTACTCAGAAATCAGAAACGTAGAAATTGACAAAAGGTTTTTGTTTGTTCTGATAGATCATTCATGGCTGGGCTTCACGAATGAAGATTTGGGAAGGGCTCTACCCACGTTTGTTACAAGTGCGCTGGTGGCTAAAAAGGCCAATACGAGATAGGCACAACCGGTTGCAAAAGGCACAGCAGAAAGACTCCTTAGGTGGTATATTCTGCAAGGCAAGATTCTTTCTGCATTGTCTTTTCTCCTCGAGAGTGATCCTGCGTGTATTCTCAAAAGCATCAGCAGTGTTATAGATGGTGTGTCTCCAGACCTCCCGATTGGAGGCCAGAGTAGACCAGTTATGTTGATCAACATGGCCAAGGCTGAGATGTTGTTTCAGGGAGTCCTTGTATCTTTTCTTCGGGGCTCCTCTCTTGTGGCAGCCGGTGGCAAGTTCACCATAAAGCAAGATCTTAGGGAGGCGGTGGTCCTTCATCCTGGAGACGTGCCCTGCCCAGCACAGCTGTGTTCTCAGCAACATGGCCTCAATACTTGTGATAGCTGCTTGTTCTAGAACAGATGTATTGGTCACATAATCTGACCAGTGGATGTTTAGGATTGTACGAAGGCAACACTGATGGAAGCGTTCTAGGAGATGCAGGTGGTGGCGGTAGATGACCCACGATTCAGATCCATGTAAGAGAGTAGACAGCACAATGGCTCTGTAAACACTGATCTTGGTACTTTTCTTCAAGTGTTTGTTTCGCCAAACTCTTTTATGAAGCTTTCCGAAGGCACTGTGTGCCTTTGCTAACCTGTTGTCTATCTCTCCGTCAATCTTACCATCCGAGGAGATGAGGCTACTGAGGTAATTAAACTGCTGGACTGATTTGAGCACTGATTCGCCACTGGTGATATGGGGATGATGGAAGACTTCCTGAGCGCCCGGGGCCGTGTTCTGATAGATAATGCAGCACATCCATTCCTTTAAGACTGTCAGTTTTAAAAGGAAAGTATATCTGACATACTTGCTTTGGAATAATAGTTAATACTAACTTCAAATTTATATCTAAATGTGACAAATTGTTAAGATGTTTATTTTAGAAAAGTTATGGACAAAATCATGAACATATATACAAATTCAACATAAATACAATAACGTATTTTTTAAAGATTGAAGTATAAAGGCCAGCTTAGGTCATGGAGAAACTTAGTCCATAGTTCAGGATAACTTGTTTTCAATAATCCCCTACAATATGTATACTATTTCAAGTTTTTCTTCTGTACTTCCATATATACCTTTCTCCAATACATTTACTCTTCCCCTGTGCTTCTTGTCAGTTCATATCGTTTTATCTTAAGTTGACTTTTTTTCTTGTGTTTCACCCATGATTATCTTCCATTTGTTAGTTTTTGTTAGAGAGCTGCCAAGCCAGAAATACTTCTCATCTACATAAAGGGAATTTTAAAATGCTTATTTCTTATGGCTAAACTCCCTCACATCTCCAGCTTCTCTTTCTGTGTTTCTGAGAGCCAAATGCTCAAGGCAGAATATGTATACTGCATGTGCTGATACAACCTGTATCAAAAAGGTGCAAATATTTTATAACTAAATAGAGTGACAGACATATTCACATGTGTTATTCTCCACCCCATTCTCAAATGCATTTACTTCAATGGCCTGGAATTTGAACATTAAATGGTTAAAAATGGCTTTTAACTTTTTTTTCTTGAAGCAGTACAACTCCACAGTGAACTAACAAACGTGGATACTTGTAATATAGGCATAAGCTACATACATGCTTTTAAGAGAAGAAATATTTTCTTCAGTTGGGTTTTGCATGTGGAAAAAAATAACTTCCCTCACAGAAAATACAGATTGTCCAAAATTCAAAAGCCTACCAAAGAAACTTTTAGCAAAGTAAAACTAACTGGAAGCTTCAGGAGAACTGAATGATGTGATTGGCAACCTGCATTCTGTTACTTTCTTTTATGTTTATGTACACTTCTAAGCCTGCAGCACATAAATACTGTTTGTTAAACTTCTGTTGTTATGGCAAGTAGAAGTCAATGCAAAAACATATAAGCATAACAGGCAGTTTCTGAGTAAAAGTAGCCATGCATAGCTCTCAAACCAGTTTTCAAGAAAGTGATCTACATCTCTATTGATCAATCATATTTTTCAAAGAAACTCTACCTCATTGAACTACATTTATTGAAATTATATGAAATGTAAACTTCTACTGATATTCTTAATAAAGTTAGACATGTTGCACAAGAAAAACCAAATAACCCTGTTTTCACTTTTGATCAAGGAAAAATACTGTTAATATATTTTCAAAGAAAAATCTAAAATAAGTGTAGAAGTTAGTACTTACCTCTTATAAAATGGAAAGACATTCTTCACAAACTGTAAAAAAGGAAAATTCCAGGTCATATAAAAGCATTTCTAATACAGTTTACAAATAAGCAATGGTAGCTAAGAATAGACACATAGTGTAAACCCACAGGTCCATCTATCCAGCTAATATTCCGCTTCTAAAAAAGTGGCCTAAAAGATGTCAAAGAAATAGCAAAAGAAAATACGTAAGAAACAAGGACATGTCCCTAGAAAACTGTCCAAGCTATCAACTATTTCTACGTCAGAGACTTTTTAAGCCAGTCTTACATACCCAGTTTTGTCCTGACCCCAGATAAAATTCTAGCATCCATGCGGTCTACTGCTACAGAGCAGAGCTGCAATACGCATGCGGCAATGCTTCTTCTGCGCTCATTCTGAACATGACGCCCGCTAGATTCACTTTGTGCCCCTATTGCTTGTTCTAGGAGTGAGAGAGTATAGTCACTCCTATTCTACCCTTCCATGCTGCTCTATGAATGCTCCATGCTCTATAGGCTGAACTTTTGTTCACTTACATTGGTCTATAGATTTTCTTTCTTCCATGCTCAAGAGTCCCAGTCTACAAAGACGTCCCCCGTGGGGAAGCCGTTCTACCACCTTAGTCACTCTTCCAGCTCTTCATTTACTCTTTTTCAGCTGCACTTTATACACTGCTATAAGATGGAAGGGATGACAGCTGCCTACATGATTCAGATGTAAAAATGGATTTTCATTGCTTTGTTATGCATTTTTTTCCTAATATTTCCTAATACTGTTTAACTCTTGAGCACAGAGATAATTGCAATCATTTGGTTATAACTGCTTTACTCTTGAGATTTATGCTCTTGAGTGGCAATGGTCAGAAAAGGATAATCAATCCTATTTGTGAAGATAGGATTGTTTTTCCCTAGGACATCATTTTACATTTACTGCTACTGAATTTCTTTTGCCATTTTATTACCCAGTCACTCAGTCTTAGGAATTCCTTTGCAATTCTTCAGTCAGAACTACTATTAACTACTAATAACCCAGTATTATCAGGAAAATTGCCACCACATTATTCATCACCTTTCCCAAATCATGTATATTGAGTAGAGCAGGTTTCACATCCCAGTTATACACCAGTATAACTTCCCATTTATTTTTTTCATCTTTTTGTTATGTCTTTTTTTTAAGCAGAAAACATTTAATGAAACCATTTCTGCTTAGAATTAATCAGATTTACTTTCTAAAAGCAATTAAATTTGCAACAGTTTATGTATTCAAATTCCTCAAAAATCTCTGGAGCCTGTTTATGGTTTGTTCAAAAATTTCAGCTGTATCACTCTGAATTATTCCCCTGTTACTTGAGTTACTTTTGGAAGCTTTTTATAAAAAATATGGTCAAAACAGAAAAGAAATTGTCAGACTTAGAACGATGTCACACTCTCAATTTAAGGATTTGCATGGAATTAACACAATTTCCTCAAAGAATTGGAAGTAAAGCTATTGCATTGCTAATACAAGCACATATGTAATTAAAAAGATGCTTCCTCCTGACAACTGGCCTGCTCTGTCAATGGATGGGTATTGCCACAACATTTTTATCACTGATAAACCTTTGCATATGCCTAAGCTTAAACAGGTGAATAATTGTTGACACTACTATTAAAGTGCTTCCCAAATGCCATGGTTTATGATTTAGTATTTTAAACATACTGTGTAAATTCAGCATACAGTCATCCTATGCATTACAGCGGCTGTGACTTGAAAGGGAGTTTTGTATAGAGTAGCCACATCAGCTTCCCAAAAGACAGTGAGCTACCTTCTGGTTGTGCTTGTAGGATCCCGTATTGGACAATAGTAGCCTTTAAATCTCATATAAAGGGAAAATGAAGTACAGAATAGGGTCAGTCAGGGTGGTGGGATTTTTTGTTTGGTTTTTTTGTGCCTTTTTTTTTTTATTATTTTTGTTTTTGTTTTTATTTCTGTCATGTATTTCTGCAATTATACTTCAATAGGGTTTAGAAGTGTCACAGGTTTTTGCCAAATGTCATTTTTATGTTCTATTTGTTTTCTTCTACAGTGGAATACATAGTATAGCATGGATGTAACTTCCAACAAAGGAGATAATACCAACATTATGCATAAAATAATAGCATATACATAACACAAACATATATGACAAAACATCTAATTTCTTGACCAAAATAACAAAAACCTGAATAAGCAATGCTGATATATCATGCTTTTTCAGTTCAAATTCTTAAAGATCCTAAAAAAAATAAAAAGAGGAAATAAAATAATTTATTCTGAAGAAACTAGATCTGGGTATAGAAAAAGTTTAATTACATCTAATCATATTTTCAGTGATTCATGATGGCTATTTACATCAAATGATTTTTTAAATATTAAGTGTTAAGTCCATTTAAACGTAATAACGTGTATGGCAAATTTTCATCTTTATTTCAGAGCCCTGCTATTTTAAAATTTGTCATTAGAGCTAATAAGAAATTATATTGAAACTACTCCGTACATTTAAATGAAGCATAAATCAATTATTGAAGCAAGGAATTTTTTTCATCATTGTAATGATTATTGGAATAAATTTAATGTTGAGATGTTTCATAATGAAATCTGCAATCGAAAAAAATTACATGGACTTAATTGTTAATATGAGCTATTTAAAAGTGTTTCTCACTGGTGAAAAATTTAAGGGAATACACAAAATCCACAGAGTTTCCTAGAGAATTAAGTATAGGGCTAATTGCGCTAACATGCTGGCATTTTCATCAAACAGTATCGATTAATTCTTTTACTTCTTTCTCTATCCTGCAGGCTTCACAAAGAACTGCAGAGAAACAAAATGGCTATAATCAGGTTTCTGATATAAGTAGATAAAAGGGCATGAAGCTTGGCAAATTTTTAAAGGAGTGAAACATTTGCACTTATCCACGTCTCATTCAGCAGAAAATTAGAATAGCTGTGATATGACAGCAATGGTGTCTGACCAGTGTATTGCTGTGAGAAGGGCAGCACAGTGGATGCAAATGAGGTGCCCAGTGACCATTTCATTATTCCCATTTCTTCATAGCCAGGCAAAGAGGAGCTGTTCAGCAGAAGAGTTAATGGTTGCACTTTGACAAACAATGAGAACAGGGCCAGTCACTGACAGAAATGTCCCCAACTGTGCTAAGAAATTTATTATGGTATCACCCTTCATCCCCTCTTCTCTGCTGGCAATGCTGCCTCATTTGCCTCTCATTGAAATATCTCTGTGCCTTGTTCCCCTTGGGCACAAAGCGCTCTTCCAAAACTGGTCTACAAGTCCAGTAACTTGCCTACCAAATCTCTCCTAACACACACCTCTGTAACAATACCTCTCCAGAATCTCCTAACAGAGTTAGGAAACAGAATAATGTAAAAGCAGAAAAGAGAAGACTAACTCCTATTTCGTTCCTCTCAATTTCCAAGACCTTTGTATTTCAAGAAAACCAAAGCAGCCTGCAAATCCAAGTAAGTTGGTTCAGAGGAAGATGGGAGTAGCCGATAGATACGTTGCCCATTTCTGATAGACATGCATATATGTATTTAAGAACCGGGCTGCACAATCCCAAGAACTTCAGATTTTTACTTGCCTTGAAATCACCCACCTGTACTCTGCCAATTTGCATAGCACCTGTTCCTTGTTCAAAATCTGTGACCCTTTTTCAAAACCTGGTACAGAATGGTTTTTTCCTCGATAAATTTAGGCTTTAAAAATAGTGGTGACTGTGAATGATACCTCACGACTTACCCCTTTAGATTACATCATTCCATACCCTCTATCTGTCCTACAATGACTTTTCCACCACAAAGACATACTTTGTAGGGATGGACTCACCTTTTACTTAACAGAGCCGTGAACAATTAGCATTCACATACGTTATTCACAGGGTAATAAGCATCAAATCAACTTTACTATCTGAGGTTTCTTTTCCTTTTTATTTTCTTCTGAAGAGAACACTGTCTGTAACTGTAGTTATACCATTAAAGAGACTTTCAAGCTGAGTTGTTTTTTGAAGGTTTCTTTTAGTAGAGTAAAATATTAGATTTTGAATATAACCATGTGTTGTCATCAGAACATTAAAATACATAAATATTTGGGATGCTGCATATTTATTTCTATATAAATTTATTTATATAAGTCGAATTCTGTAAAGCAATATTTTTTTACATTGCTGAGTGATTTCTTTTTTTATAAATACATCAATCTTCACTGTATCATCAACGTTTCATAAACAAACATACAACTACAGTAGAAAAGCACAAAGTGCAAACAAGTAGTAATAATCATGTTAGCTCTACTGTTCACAGAAAGTTTACAAAAACACAGCAAGTCAATTACAAAACTTAAGTTCCTTCTGTCAAACACAAATATCATGTGCATGTTAGACTCCTGGAGACAGACCCTATAATTTTGACACAGGAAAAACTTCTGGTTTTAGCAGGAATAGTTTGCTTGGAGGGAATTTAGAATAAGGCCCAGGTTATAAAAATACTAAAAATGTAAAATTTCCCTTAGCTTCTGTGGAAAGAGAATTTATCTACCATGATCTCATGCTTCTCATGTTCTTCTATCTCGTAAATGGAAGCAGTTTGCAATTTTTGAGTTTTAATCTTGATTCCTTAAGCAAAAATTATGATCTTATTATCCTCTGTATCAGTGTCTGTTTCTCTTAACCATATATGATTTTTAACTCAGTTTGACCAAACTTTAACCAAATGTGACAGATGTTGTGTAAATACTTCTCCAGGTAAAGTGCCTTGCCTGAGGGAAACATAACATACTTACTCCTGACTTACTCCAAACCATTGCAAACCAGCTTCATTATTATTCTGCCTTCAGAATTACATCTCTTTTTGAAAGGTGCAGGTCTATTAGACTGAACAGAGTTGGGAATCATTAAGATATGATTTCTAAGTTGGACTGTAATCATTTGATCTATGATGAAAGAAACCCCTGTACTTTGCATTTGTTTTCATTCATTTGAACTAAAATGTAAAAAGACAGTTGTACCTAGATGACTTGTCCCTTCTCTGTACTGAAATGCATTTTGATTGCCAAGTTTGTTTGAAACAGAAAGGTGTGCTTATGGACTGTCTGCCCCATGTCTCTATCTGATGTGTAAAAAAAAAGAAAGAAAAAAGAAAAATTAGATCTTTTTAGTTTATTCAGTCCACTCCCTACTATAGCTGGATTCCTTCAGACAACATCATCACAAGGACCACGTATTTTATTCTTTTGAACACTGAGTAATGGTGTCCCCATTTTTCCTGTTTATAGTACTATTAGAAAACCCTATTTAATCTTATTAACACTATTTTTTTTACTATTTGTAATAGGTGTGCAAGAGTCAGGGCAATAAATTCCAACAAGTATCTTCTAGCTTTGCTTTTTTGATTCCTTGTTTAAAGACAGAATGCTTTTTTTCTTCCCCCACTGGGAAAACGTATTCTAGAAGACAAAAGAAATAACCTGGAGGATAATGTTGCCAACAGCATGTCAGAGATGATTACTGCAAACCAAAAACCAAACTCCTGTTTTGACGTTGGGTAGCCAGTAGAGGAGAGCTGAAAGCGACAAAAAAATTGCTTACATATATAACTCAGATCCAAACTATACAATTGTTAGCCAGTGTTCTGTTCTCTGAAAGCATGGTCAAAAAGGAAAAAAAAAATCTGCTTTTGACTAGATCTTGTTCAGTGTAAGGATGAGTGGCATGAAAAATGGAAAGATGGCTACAAATCGCTGAATCAAAAATGTCTGTGGGATGCATGTAAGCTACCAATCAAAAGACATGGTCCTGAATCACTGTCACTGCCCAAAAATTTGTTTACACTTGAGATTTAAAATTCATACCAAAAGTCATAATTTACAAGGTATACCTTGAAAGACATCCTTGACCCAAAAGGGGAAGAAATGAGGAAGAAGATGGGAAATCTCCTATTAAATTATTAAAATTCAAAAGATAAATGAAAATAAAAATTAAAATCTTTACTGTACATAATTTTACCATATTTATGAATTTCTCACTCCAATTTCCCATAGAGTTACCATGAAGTTCCCTCAAAAAGAATAAGGAGAGTATCTTTACAGTAATCCTTCACTACATAAAAATGATTTTAGCTTTTCATTTACAAATAACTTTTCTAACATACAGCTAACAAATTCTAAACCCACTCTTAAGCGGTGTATTACAGGAGCTGGGATTAATTAGCCAATACACAAGTGGACAGGTGTGATACAGAAATGTTGTGTCCAGTACTTTTATAGATGTTTCCTAACTTCTGCTACATTTACATTATAATAAACTGCATGGATAGATTGTCCAATCAAGTTCTGATTGATCCTAATTTAGTTAGATAAAGATGGATAAATTAGGATTTCTTAACATGAACTGTTTACACCTTATTTGTGTATACTGAAGCTCCTATTTTCATATCTCTGCTACATCCAACTGCTTGTACTGGGATGGTCTGTTAGGTTGTCATGGGCAACTCTAGTTGCTTAAGAGGTGAGCAGAAACAGAATTCTTCATCTACAAGTATTTAACTAAGCTCAGGGCCCCTAGTTAAATGTTCCCTACTCACATCCCTGCAGTCTCCTAATGTATATGCTTCAGATTAGGTTCAAAGAGCCTTTTCATAAATTGTTTATAAATAGTTTTCCAAATCTTTACCAGTAGGTTTCACAACCTTTCCTCTTGCTACCCAGTGATAGATACCTGTCACTATCTCCTGTAAAGAGGAAGCATTTCTGCATAACTTTTCAGGAAGGAAAGCAATTAATGTGACCATCTGTAGTGGGTTGACCCTGGCCAGATACCAGGTACCCACTAAAGCTGGTCTCTCACTCTCCCTCTGCAACTGGACAGAGGAAAGAGAAAAAAAAACCATCTAAGGATTCATAAACTGAGATAACAACCAGGAGAGGTCAGTTACTGATTACCTTCATGGGCAAAACAAACTCAAAGTGGGAATAGTACTTAAATTTATTACTAACAGGATAAGAGCCAAAGAGTGAGAAATAAAAGTCTTAAAAACACCTTCCCCCCACCCCTTCTTCCTTCCATGTTCTCCCTCCTCCCCCCAGTGGTGCAAGGGGATGGGGAATGGGGGTTACGGTCAATTGTTGTTTCTGCCACTGCTCAGGGAGAGGAGTCCTCCCCCTGCTCCCGTAGGGTCCCTCTCATGGGAGATAGTCCCTGATGGACCTCTCTGGCATGAGTCCATCCCTTGGGCAACAGTTCATAAACTGCTGTCCTGTGGGTCACTCCTCCATGGAGTACAGTCTTTTATGAATGAGCTGTACTGATGTGGGTCCCCCACAGGGGCCACAAGTCCTACCTGCTCCAGCGTGGGCTTCTCCACAGGCTGCAGGTCTCTGGCAGGATCCTGCTCTATCTTGGGCCTCCCACGGGGTCACAGCCTCCTTCATGCATCCGCATGCTCCAGCCTGGGCTCCTCCCCAGGCTGCAAGTGGGTCTCTGCACCCGGATGGTCCTCCATGGGCTGCAGGGGCACAGCTGCTCCACCATGGTCTGCACCACGGGCTGCAGGGGCCTCAGCTCTGGCACCTGAAGCACCTCCTGCCCTTCCTTCTGCACTGACCTTGTTGTCTATCTTCTTGTTCCCATGTTCTCACTCTGCTCTTCCCTGGATGTAATTCTTTCTGCGCCACAACCTTTTGCTCTTAAATATGTTCATTTAAGAACGCAGAGGCGCTACTATTACTCGTAATTGGCTCGGCCTTGGTCAGCAGCAGGAAGTCCGTCCTGGAGCCGGCTGGCATTGGCTCCATGGGACAGGAGGCTTCTAGCAGCTTCTAACAGAAGCCACCCTGGAACCACCCCCCCACTACCAAAACCCAGAAACACAGAAACACCATCTTTTCTATGAAAGGTATTTAAATATAAGAATTCATAAGAAAAAGAAAAATAAAAGCTGATGTAAAATGTATAAGAGGTGAAAAAAATTTAGAAACTCTAATCAAATTTGTTTTCCTTACTCAGTAGAGTAAAGAGAAGCTTTGCCTCATTAAGGAAGGCAAACCTCTGAACTGGACATCTGCGTTGGACTGGTAACATTTAACCAGTTTATGAAGTTATGTGAACCAACTAGCTCATTACTGCAAGTTGAAAAACACTTAATTTATTCATACAAAAATGAGTGTTCTATTTTACAATGTGTTAATCCAGAGGGATCAGAAAATTATTCTAATAGTGAAACATTTAAGTATTAAGTACTGTATATTTTATTGATTTACATGACAGGTGAAAATATATCCCAGTTATAAGGCTGTCAGAATAAAAGAACCTCCCACAGTTTCTACCTAATATACACTTGAGTGTGGAGAAGTTGACATTCATGCAAAGAAGAACAGTTTAACCTCTGAACATTACATTTTGCCTACTTTTCAAAGGGTTTTTCACTGACTTACCTCCCTATTTCCATAAAAACTAGAAAAGGACTGTCATTGAGTAAAAAGGATAGATAAAACTGCCGGTGGAGTCAAGCCTGGGCCCACTTTATTTTTCCCTGCAGGAGCAGCTAGAACTAAAATTCACTTCATGTTTTCTGCTCCAGGAGAAAATTGTTAGTTTTTTCCATGAAAGTTGGTTCTGAATTCCTTCCAACCTCAGCCATTCTGTGATTCTGTGAAAACTACTTTAACTGATAGTTCCTCAAGTCTAGAGCTAGAATACCAACACAAAGCACCTGACCCTAATGAAGAGGCAGTGATTTCACCGCCTTCATTAGGCTCTGGATTACAGTGAGATGCAGTAAATTATGATGCAAAGTATTCATGGTAATGTAACTATACTCTTTGTTGATGGGGTCAGGGGGATACTGTTCTCATAGCCTTTGCACAAAGGTAAAATATGTGAGACAAAGATCTGACATTAGGTCAATTGTTTGTATAAGTTTGAACTGATTATGAAGGAGCATTCATTTAAAATGTGATATCTTACTAAGATGTTACGTTTTCCAAGGCTTTACTCATGTATTCTAATATGTAGTGTAAAATGTTTCCTGTGTCGTTGACCTAACTCCAAACAGGACCAAACAGTCTTTAGAGCTTTCTCTTATAAGACAGTTCTCCTCCCCAGCTCTGGCATGGGTACTGTTTTTTGCTTTACTCGGACACCACAATGCAATAGGAGTGGATGGCCTCAGAGTAGAAGCAACTAATCCGAAATACACAGAGCATGCACCATTCATGTTCTGGTTTGTGACTCATTACAAATCAGAAACAAAATCAAATCCATTGGTGAACAATCCAGACACTGGGGAAACAAACAAACAAACCAAAGACTGAAATTCGTGAGCTAAATTTTTTTTTCATCAAAGCAGTTCACCCAACTCTATTAAAGCTGCTGGAGAAATCTCTTAGAAGAAACCCATTAAGCACTTCAAGTGTGTTATTTTTGCTCTGGGCTCAGAGAGTGTTTTTATGTGTCATTGCACTGGTCCCACTCAGATGAAAATACAGAAATATTGGCAGCTTTCATACTTGCTTTTTTTTCCCAAGCCCAGTGGGTGAGCAGCACTGAATTTCCTTGTTTGTAAGCTTTTCCAAATAAGCCTAAAGGGTCTTGCTCATGAAGGTTGAAATATCTGGCACATACTAACAGTTCTAGATTGTAGCTTATAATTAGAATAGCTTGAGCCAGTTCAAAAACAGTGAATCAAGCCAGAACCTAGTCCCTTGACAAACCTCTCCATTTCAAATAAAATTCCTTTAGATAATGAAAGATCTAACATCTAAAACTTCATATGCAGCAAAATACTGTTAGATAGAGTTTTCTTTTCAAATTATAAGCCCTGGTCTCCAGTCACAAATTACAGTTCATTTTGTGTCACCTGTGAAAGAGACAGCTTTCCTGGAGATGTAAGCTGAAAATTCCTACATTTTACAGACCTCAGCATTGTGTCACAGAGGAAAACAGGGTTGGACTGCATAGAAATAGGATGAATGTAAAAAGAGGAGTAATATGATAAAGCTGGATCCACTGAAATTGAATCAAGGAAATCAGAGAGGGAGGACTGCACTGAGAATTAAAACAACAACAAAAAAACCCAAAAAACCAACCAACCAACCAACCAAATCACAAAGAAACAAACCCAAAGCAAAACAAAAGAAAAAAACCCCAGATTTGGAAACACTGATTAAACTGAGGAAGAGGAACAAAAACTGGGGAGGAGCTGATGAACTCTGAGAATGTAAGCAGGAATTTAGGGGGAACAAAAAAACCTTGAAAAATATTTTATTTGTCTTGAAAATTTGGTTTTGACTATTAAGCTCTAAGAAACAAAATTTCCATAGAACAGTAAGATTTACAATGTTCTCCCATATGGTCATCTGGTTTCAGTTTAGTCCCACTAAATTTAAAGTTAAAATGTTTTAACTAATACATTTTATCTGGAAAATTTCTTTCCTGCAGTTTTTCCATCAAGAGAAAAGAGATACAAGCATATATACTACTTTACACCTTTGCTATTTCATCAACACAGATGATTATTAGTTCTGGGGTTAAAAACATTTTTTTATCTAACCACAGCTAAGCAGAGAAATTGTGCAACTCAGATGTGACAATATCCTGATGTCTTATAAGGATCAACCACTAAGTAGAAGGATGAAACCCATTGACACAGAGGTAACAGAAACCTCTGTAGGCTTGAAAGATTTCTCTGATTTGTGTTATTTCTTGAGATTGGAAAATTCAGAAGGTTTTGTATGATTTTTTGTAATGTACATGTTTCAGCTGAAGTGCAAATATCATTTTTGCTATTATTTGTTCTATTTGTCCTTTGGCATGATCTAGGAAGTATAAATACATGAAAATGAGTAAATAACAGAAAATACACAGAATTAAATTACCATTTCAGGTTCAAAAATAAGATCTTTCCCAGTCACCTTTTGTTTTACTGAAACATCTTCATTTATGCTATGGAATTTGAGGTTGGATTCTAGAATAAATGGATACACAAAGTTTCATTCAAGGTAGGCTGCTTAATCACATTATTAAAGTAAATAATGAAAGACTTCAATGCATATTAATTCCTCATTTACCTTTTTGTTACATAGTCTTCATAAAATGCCTTTGCTTATCCTAACTACTTTCACATTTCCTTGTAGAACTGTGCAAGAGAAAATATAGATTCCCATTTATATTTTTGAAACCATCTCATAACATAATTGTAATATTTTACATACTTTATATAGTTTGCTAATAGATGCAGTCAACTCATGAATATATACAGTGATAAACAGGAATAGTATGTAATCTGTGTTATTCGCTATTTGTAAATCATGAGGAAAAAATTGTTTCAAGAAGCAACACTGTCACTGCCATCCATGGGGTTCATGGTATTTAAATTAATTTATGTCAGATATCTGAAGCTCTCAGAGCACACAAAGACCTTGGAAGCTGTTATCTAGAACTCACTCTGTACTTTATATTCTAATGTTTCACTGTAAAATGATTTGTGAATTCACGAAACTTCAGGCTCTGCTATGCTTATTTTCTGAGCTGTGTTTTCAATCACTTCTAGATTTCTCTGATAAGTCAAAAGAGACTGTTGAAGGACTAGATCCACTTTGATGGCATGCTTGTTTTTTTGTTTAAAGCAATAGTCATTAGAAGGCTGCAGTACATGCACTTAGAGGACTGGATAGCAATATGTATCATAGAATCATAGAATCACAGAATGAGCCGGGTTGGATAAGACCTCCAAGATCATCAAGTCCAACCCCTGACCCACTACCACTGTGGTTACTAGACCATGGCACTAAGTGCCACATCCAGTTTCATCTTAAAAACCTCCAGGGTTGGAGAATCCACCACTTCCCTGGGCAGCCCATTCCAATGCCTGATTACCCTCTCTGTAAAGATTTCTTCCTAATATCTAACCTAAACCTCCCCTGGTACAGCTTAAGACCATGCCCTCTTGTCTTACTGATAGTTGCCTGAGAGAAAAGACCAACCCCCACCTGGCTACAACCTCCTTTCAGGTAGTTGTAGAGAGTGATGAGGTCTCCTCTGAGCCTCCTCTTCTCCAGGCTGAACAACCCCAGCTCCCTCAGCCTCTCCTCATAGGACTTGTGTTCGAGTGTCTTCACCAGCCTTGTTCTTCTTCTCTGGACCTGCTCCAGCACCTCAATGTCCTTCCTGAACTGAGGGGCCCAGAACTGGACACAGTACTCCAGGTGTGGCCTCACCAACGCAGAGTACAGGGGAAGAATCACTTCCCTGGACCTGTTGGCCACACTGTTCCTGATCCAGGCCAGGATGCCATCGGCCTTCTTGGCCACCTGGGCACACTGCTGGCTCATGTTCAGCTTCCTGTCAATCCAAACTCCCAGGTCCCTTTGTGCCTGGCTGCGCTCCAGCCCCTCTGTGCCCAGCCTGTAGCGCTGCAGGGGGTTGTTGTGACCAAAGTGCAGGACCCGGCACTTGGCCTTGTTGAACCTCATCCCGTTGGAATCAGCCCAACTCTCCAGTCTGTCCAGGTCCCTCTGCAGAGCCCTCCTGCCTTCCAGCTGATCGACACTCCCCCCCAACTTAGTGTCATCTGCAAATTTGCTAATGGTACACTCAGTACCCTCATTTAAATCATCAATAAAGATATTAAACAGAACTGGGCCCAACACTGATCCCTGGGGGACACCACTAGTGACCGGTCACCAACTGGATGCAGCACCGTTCACCACCACTCTCTGGGCCCGGCCCTTCAGCCAGTTCCTAACCCAGCACAGAGTGCCCCTGCCCAAGCCGTGGGCTGCCAGCTTTTTCAGGAGTATGCTGTGGGAGACGGTGTCAAAGGCTTTGCTGAAGTCCAGGTAGACACATCCACAGCCTTCCCCTCATCCACCAGGCGGGTCACTTGATCATAAAAGGAGATCAGGTTGGTCAGACAGGACCTGCCCTTCCTAATCCCGTGCTGGCTGGGTCTGGTCCCTTGTCCATCCTGTAGGTGCTGTGTGATTGCACTGATGATGATCTGCTCCATAACCTTGCCGGGCACTGAGGTCAACCTGACAGGCCTGGAGTTTCCTGGGTCCTCTTTCCAGCCCTTTTTGTGGATGGGCGTGACATTCACCAGCTTCCAATCATCTGGGACCTCCCCAGTGAGCCAGGACTTGTAATACAGCAAGAAAAAGCTGGGGGAGGAGAATATATTTGCTCTTCTCAACATCAAATACAGTGGTGCTAATACTAATGTTGAAACCAGTTAGCAGTTCAGTGACTCATCAAACTGGAACACTGATCTGATTTCTCACAAAACTTTTCCCCCAAAGGCCTAGTAGTTTGATCATCATTCATTTTTTAAAAAATTACCTAGTCATGAAAAAGCCTAAATCCTATCACTAAATTATAGTGAATAAACTCTAAGGAAATAGGATTCAAAACCCCTTACATATCTTCTGAAGACATTGCTGATGCCTAAGAATCAAGATAAGGTTTATTGTGAAAACCCACTGTATTAGCTGCAGTATTTCAAATTGGATGCCTTGGTTGGAATGTAGAAAGATCAAGTCATGAACATAGCTGAAAAGCTGAACAACTTCTCAATTATCAGCACCTTTGTCCAAGAAATAATACTGCCACTATTAGCAATGGTGGTGGTAGTCAAATGTGGGAATAATGAAGAGAAATCTCATGTCACTTCTGGTCCAGTACCTCTCTTTTTAGGTTAGTAATTTTCTGGACAGTTTATACTCTTTGATAAAGAGCAGACAAAACAACTCTAAGTCATATTTCCTTCTCTTACCTATTCTTAGATGCTTAAAGAAGAACATTCAGTTCCTTCTCCTGTTAGCTGTATAATATATGAGATCTCTATGTTTTATTTGTCTGCAATTTCATGCACATCTTTCTGCCATTCCAGATAATATTCAGGCACAGTAAGACTTTCACTGAGTTGAAGCCTTTTATTTCAGTTGAGCTATAAAATGAATCTCTAGCTCATTGAGACTTATTCCTCTTATGTTTTATTGGAAAATACCTGCCCATAACAATGTCTGAATAGCAACAATTTGTAAGGTTTATTCAAAGAAGTCCAGCAGCGAATATAGGTAGAATGGAATTAATAAATACAATCAGATTTTGGCAGTTGTCCAAGTATAGCATATTATACTTGCTACTGTTCATGGCATTCACAATGAAATGTTGGAAACAAAATTTAGTATGTATAAAATAGAGTGGGAAGCTTTTATATATCTCCCATAATACATTACGTAACATGATATTTTAAAACCTCTAAATGAATTCTTTAGAAGGCTGCTTTGGTTTTTGATAATGTGTAATAGTAAAACTAATAGTAATATTTATTCCATCATTCAAGGATCTCAAAGTACTTTACAAAACAAAATAAGTACAATTATTCCCACGTTACTTGGAGAAACTGAGGTACAAACGTGGTATGTTAATGCCCCATAGCAAAAAATAAGCCAATAAGAATACAATCTGTGCCTCCTAAACTTTGTGTTCATCTTTTTTCTGAGCAACGTTTCCTCCATAATTTTTTTGAGCAATCCATGTTTTTCATTACTTAATTTATGAGTGTTTGCAAAACAGTTTGACCACTGTCCAGTCACTCTATATTTGCAACCTTTGTCCTAATTCCCATGTAATCCCTTCAACCATGACTGCCTCATCCAACGTATCATATTCACAAGCAACTGAAAATTTCATTATAGAAGTATAGACCTGTAAAAGACAATCTGAATCCGCTATTACCATGAAATCGTGGAACTTTTCATATGAAACAAAAGCTCACGACAATTCCTACAGTTAGTAGAGTGCTTTCTTATTGATAGTGTTCAATGAGAAGGATATCTGAGGTGGCACAAAGCATAGAGGGAAAATTTATACAGGAGCAGTGCAGAAACTCTTGTTTCAATCACAGTGATTAGCTTTTTCAAACATAATTCTAAGAACCAAATTATGCAGAGAAATTATATATTAGCACCTCTGCAGAACAAGAAAGAATTAAAATTTCACCTGACAAAGATTTTTATCCTCTTAAGGAATTTCAACATACTTTTCCTGGAAAGCTGAGGTAAATAGCAGTGCACCTGTCACTGACATGAGGAAGAGTCATTTCACTGTGTGATAACTAACAGATAAACATTCTAGCTTGTGGTCTTCTGGTTTTTAAATTCTATTGAGAAATAATATCCATATATTATCTTCATAAATTGGTCCTTAGATTCAGATTAGAAATGTCTCTGCACAACTAAAGAGTTTTAACACCACTTAGAATATTACGTTTTATTGGCTTATTATCTTTTCAGGGAAATTACTAGAGCTGCCATTTTGAATCATAAAGAAGTCAATGGTATTTTTAAAGATGAAGACCTTGAAAGATCTGTTTGTTTGAGTTTTTTTCTTAATAGCTATCCCTGAGTAGTTTGGATTTCTTAAATTCTGATTAGAACTAGAACATGTCAGATTTCAAACTGCAAATACCATTTCCCACACTTTTTAAATTACATTTCAAATTTAAATGGCTTAATCAGTAAATATATCACTTTGTAGGTCTAAGAGAACTTACAGCAGAACTCGTCTATCAGATAGTGTGACAATATTAGTGACAGTGAAAAATTAAGCAGTTCAGGTAATTTTATAATTAATCTAACCACTTTTTCCCTTCTTTCAAATATGGGACATTGCAGCTATCAGGCAATCATAGCATCATGCAAATTATTTTCATGTGGAATGAACCCTTACTCATATTCGCAAAGGGATAGTTCGCATAGGCAGCAAAGTCTGAAAGACAAATGTTCTAGGGATGTACTTACACTAGTAAACACTGTATGGTTATCCTGCTTTTGTGCTCCTTACTACACATCTACTCTTGGACATGGTTTCATAGGGAATATAAGGATGGATGGACTTGGTATGATCTGGCACTGCTGTTCTTATTAGAGTACATTAAATAGAGAGAGTAAATTTTTAAGCTATGTCAAGACTGGTCTCTCAATGATACCAAGAACTGAATAGACAAGAACTGAACTGCTGAAAGTTTGTTCTCTCTATATATGGCTTGAAACATACTGGGAGGAGAGTTAACTAACATATGCTTTACCATTATCAACACTTTTCTTGTCCTGTGAAAAAAGCATGCTTTCAAACTGTCATTTTGCAAAAGCATCAAATACATGCACTTTCACACTGAAGAGAGAAATTTCAGCACAAGTACTTGGAATTAGTTCTCTTCTTTTATGAGACTGTTTGCTTACATATACAGTAACTGTAGCTCTGTAAGGCTATAAACAACTGGTGTAATATAAAATAATAAACATTCTCAAAACAGGGGCATCAATCTACTTTCAAATGAACCCCACATAAAAAAGATAATGAGACAGGCTGGCAATACACCTGAAAGTCAATAATGTCAGGCTGTGTCCTGCTATTAAAAATAAATTTGAAAAAATCAGAGATAAGGGTAGAATGCTTGTCATCGGTCTTGCATCTGCAAATGCACGGACAGTTAGCTCCAACAGCTCATATGCTGACAGCTTTCACCCTCAAGTCTGAGAAAAGTTGGTTCCTACTCAAGAAAGACCCAGGGTTGGAACTACGAAAGTATTTTGAGCTGGTGCACGGGTCCAGCAGCAATTCTGTGAGGAGCATATGCAGAATCCTCTGTCGTTACTCCAGGAAATGACAAGATTTTGGCATCATAATTTAGAATTGCAGTGTGGTCTCAATCATTTTATATAACATTGTTTTACCATTGTCTTGACATAGTAAAGTGGTCTCCATAGACTTACATTGGCATAATTTTGCCATCGTCTTGACACTGTAATACAGTCTCTATAGACTTGAATTGAATTTTTGTCATTGCCTTGAAAATGTAATGTCCTCTTTCCAGGCTTGTCTTCATAAGCACATGCTTACCATTATCTCATCCTCATTCTGAAACCAGTGGACACTTTTATTTCCTATTAACTTTGAAAAAGATACTGTTTGAAAGCTAATCCTTGCATGTAATCAGTGACTATTTTAAGACTCCTGTTTATAGTTTTACAGGATTTAAAAGAATTCTCAAATCAGAAGTTATTCCTAGAAAATCCAAACACTGATAAAATGCTGAAAGTGCATGCAAATACACTAGGCATGTGTGCCTTTTATGTTCAATATTATCTGACTTTTAAGAACATCTTAGTTTAGGCTAGGTCATAATGGTTTTGGATTCTGTTCTCTACTCTGTAGGGCTGCTTAGAACACTTGATAAAATGACATAAATTGATTAAGCTAATTATGCTTGAGGAAAACACTGAAATCACTCAAAATCACTTCAATCCTCTGTTTTTTATCAGAAGTCACCAAGCGTTTTCTTTCTTATGTTGGATAGACCTGTTCAGGACACTTTCTGTTTGGGGATTGCTACTACTGTTCCCTCTTCAAAAAAAACTGAACATACATAGCCATTCAGCTTTACTTCCTAAAAAAAAAAGCCCAAATCAAAAGTATTTTCCTTCCTTCATGAGGACAGCAACATTTCATGCGTAAATACTTTCTGAATTGTTCCTCAATTTAAAAAATGCCATTAGAGTCTTGCTTCTTATAGTGTCAAGCATACGGTGAAATAATATTTTAAAGAAGAATCAGTACTCATATTTGCAGAATACTTGCAGGAAAGAGATGCTGCCTACTAAATTAGGAAATTCTTGTCTTGTTTCACTGACATAAGGTATGATTTCTAAAGACAGGTGTTTCCTTTCTAAAGGGTGTTTTCCTTACACTGCTCATAGAACATAAGGCAAACTGATTTATACATTGGGCAGTCTAAAGAAACTAATTTGTAATCAGTCAACCAGCCTGTAAGTCAGCATATTGGTATACATCTTTCTCACTGTGCCCTAAAATGTGTCTTTACAGAAATGTAGGGAGCTTTTCACAGAACTTCAGCTGAAAGAAACACCTTTAACATGACAAAGTATAACTTTTTTAGGAACATTAAGCTCAATACAATATTCACACAATCTTTTCCTTCAAAGATGCATGTGAAATTGCTCTTGCTTTACTAGTAACAAATTGCAGACATAGAAAAAGATTGAAGTTAATTTTAGTGATGTATGAAAAGATTAATGTCATTAGAAATAAAGAGACTATGTGTGATAATTTGGAATGCAGAAATAATAGGACTGAATACTGACATTCATAAGCTAATAGTGTATCTTAATTAGAACTGAAAAGTAATAAGAGGGTACTCTTGTGTTACAGAGGATGAGAGTCAGATACCTAAACATAGGTGCTTATGATCAGCCAGAGATGCTTGGATGTTCTGCCTCTCCTACACATTCCAGAAGGGTGAGGACTTCCTGCTAGGTCTTCTGTCTGTCAGCTCTTGCATATACCTTATAATATCCCGAGGCGCTTCAAATTGCCTCAGATACCTGTGTTTCTGCATCTAAATCACATCCTGGAACCTAAATTAAATTTAGACTTTTTTGGGTTTTCACTGACTTATGTCAGTGAAGTAAAAACAACAGGAGTAATGTTAATGGGCTTTTGATAGCATGTGATGCTGCTTATGGCAAGCACAGTTTATACAATTTGCCCACTACATGTTGTGCAAGGTTTTTTTAACAGAACTTCAAAATAAAAGTTAATAAAAGACAATAGTTGGAAATTATATTTAAAAAAAATGTATGTCAGAAATTACAGAAAAGCAGTCAGTGCAACTTTAATAACAATTTCCCTGTTCTTTTAAAACCTCAATAATATGGCAATAATCTGACCTAAAGCCTGTTCTTTCTCTCAGAATTTAACATTCACTTTCCTTTTTATCAAAATAGTATTTGTCATAATAAGATGCAAAGTAACTGAATGCTATGTAACACAACATGACACAATACCATTAACAGAATACATTTAAAGAACAACACTCTTTTATTCTCAAATTAGATAGCCACCATCATTTCAGAGAACAGGTATCTAATTATAAGTATGTGTGTGGACTCATGCAGAGCAGACAATGAGATGTCTTGGCTACTTGCAAACCAGCAGATACTGTGGTTCACTGAATCTCCAGATTGTTTGAGGGCAGTTTGTCACATCTCTAGATATTTCTTTAATGAGCTTTTTTTGCATTTACCAAGCTTCATGTTCATTGTTTTGTAAAAATTCTATTTGTTCAACTCCAGTCTAATATTGTTGAACTTTTCCAAGCAAAATTGACTAGCTTCTGAGGATATATACATATAAAAATATATAAATTTAACATTGTAAAGATTTTCTGTGGACAAATTAGACCAATAGCAGTAAATTTACGGTGTTGAATTGAAACATCATAACAAGAAAGATGACCGGAATTATCCACTTAGTTCAAGTAGTGGCAAAATAGGACACCAGAGAGAAATTTATGGTAGTTTCTACAATACCTATTATCCTATTTAGGCCCTGATCCTATAATTGGGTTTGCCCAAGTGGATCTGATTGCAGGACAAGAGCTATATATCGTATGCTTTTCAGGGTACAGGCAATTGGGATTTTTTTTGTTGTTTGGGGGTTGGTTTTTTTTATGTTATAGGTGAGGCCTAGAGCAAAGCAGATACTACTGCTGCAACAAAAGATAAAATATTGAAATAAGTCAAGAAAAAATTTTCCAGTTTTCAGTGTGTAATGAAGGTCTGTAGATATATTTCGTCAGCACGGGCTATGAAAATAAGATGTTGAAAGATAAAGTGTGTATCCAGAGAGTCTGGAGCTTTATTTCAGACCATGGTAGAAATACAGAGGGATTTTTGCCTTAATAATAACCACAGTTCAATACTGCTTTATCAAAGCATCTCTGAAATTTCAGCATGGGCAGGCCAGAATCTGAGTGTAAATAGTAATACTTAATATCTCACACTTCTCCAAGACTTTTCAACCAAGGATGTTAAACTGCTTTACAAATATTAATTAAGGCTTAATTAAGTAATTAATCAACTGTGTCATATTACTTTATAATTATGATTTATATTGCTCCCAGTGTGTGGTAGGCAATTTGCAGATATATGAATGAATCTTGTCCTGAAATGTAGAAATTTAGATAATGTGGTCTTTCCTTGTTAATCATGACCCACGGAACCAAATATTTCTCCCTGTTCATCTTCAAACTCTGTACTATGGCCATTATCAATTAAGAACAAATATCTAGCAACCTCTGTGTGGGACAAGGTCCTATCCATGAAGATTTTTGTGGTGGATTTCTTTTAACAATCTTTCCCTCCCTCCCTCCTCCCAGAGCTGGGAAGAGCTGCAGTGCCTGTGGCTATGCAATCCAGGTATTTACAGTTTTTCTGAGATCTCTTTGTTCTGTGGCACCTTGGGAAACACAGTCTAGGTAATGCTCTACACTACTGGCATAACTTAAAAACATTTCCAAGACCAATGGGTTAACTGTGTTGCAGTGTGACTGGCCCTGCTCAATAACATGGCTACCATTCAGCAGTGTAAACTCCCTATCTCTGCAAAGGGCTACCGACCTAATTTAACAGTTCTGTGGAAATAGCTGCACTTTCCAAAGAATGCTTCTTAAGAAATGTTCTTCCATAGCTTCCCTCTTTAGTAGTCCCTGAAAAATATAGCTGACCTCATTCTTATAAACTGATCTTTCACACAAAAGTTAGCACAAAATATTGCTCATATAGTATTGATTCTTTCTACAGTTGATAAAATAAAACATATTGAAGCACACTCACATGAACACGTTGCCTCAGGTTAAAGAAGAGGGAATAATTTTATGTAATAATCACAACAAATAATTTGGTGAGTTCTATTCACGTGGTGTAGTTTTTGAAGAGGTAGTATGGAAATTTTTTTCCTCTAATCTACACAAGCACCAAGTGGCTCAAACTGACTGCGCAGTGTCCCAGAAATGCATAGTTCACAGTGCACATGTCTGGGGGTGCAACGCATGTGTGGGGTCACAGCCGCATGATAACACTGCAGCTGTCCTTCTTTGCTTGCCTGAAAAGGGCCTCCCACTACTGAAAGTTGATAGGTCTATTTCTCATTGTTGTTTTTTTTCATGGGATCACAACTGTTCTTCAGATACAAGTAATCCAATAAGAGATTTCTTCTCGGACTGTGAAGACTAGCTTAATGGAGATAGAATTCAACTGTGACTAGAAAGAAGGGTTCGTTTCCTCATCTGGCTTAGATTTCTAAAATCATTAGCCTGCTATTACTTAATATTTATCAAATATTAAGCTTTTGCTTTTATTTATAAAACGTTATTATTTATTAAATATTAAGATTTTACCTTCAAAGCACAGACCTACAAGGCACTGTTGGGATGTGGTGAAAATAGAATTCATTTGTGATTGTGAAGCTTTCCCCTATTACCATGGTGTTGAAGGTCACACGAGTGAAACACATTAAAAGGCCATTTCTTCTAATCAGTATGCATCTTTACCACTTGCTATTAATATTTTTTCTTTAAAAAAAACCAAATCAAACCAAACCAAAAAACCCCAAACTGGTAAGATATTTGCCATCTTACTTAAGTGCCATACAAAAAACCTTGGTATTTTATAAGGAGTTAATTGGATTATATGGAATAGATTGTTATTTAACAATCTGTTAAAGGCTCCTATAATTTTAAACAAGTCTGAAAACACATGAATGAAAAAAATCCTAAATATGCACTAGAACTTCCAATATCAGATATCAGTCTTCCAAAAGGGAGTCTGCATTTGTGCCCTAATTATATTTTGAAATGTTAGACTCTAATCCATTATTAAAATAATAAATAGAATATTAAATTTTTTCACAACATTCTTAGGAGTAAATCTTCTGGTGTTTGCACTGAGAAATCTGTATGCACATTGGAAGAAATAAGCAAACTGCCTGGTTTTAGTGGATTTTAATCGAATCCTGAGGAAGCAGAAATTGAAGCACCTTTACTGGCGCTCATAGGAGGAAGAAATAAAAATAACAAAACATTACAAATCTCAACTCATATTCTATTTTAAAGCTAAAAAATTCCTGCAAATACAGGACTGCAACTGGTGGATGATATACATGAACTAGGTAATTTTCTACTATGTATGCTATTTCTATGAATTTTCTTAGGCACTCTTCTTCCTCCTTTTTTTATAAAGAGCAAAATAATGCAGGAATTAAGACAGGAAGCAGAGGATTCGAAACAATGCTCTTGAAATTCCATAGTTTTACCCTTTTAGGGAGAAAGAGATGAACTGAACTAAAAGAGAATTAGTACGTTCATGATTTCTAGGAAAATTCATGCATATATCATTTTATATGTAATACGTTATTTTTTGTTTTGATTCAAAGAGGTAATTATTACTACTAAAATATTCCTGCTTAGTTAACATGATATTTTGATGGGCTTTGAAAACCTAAAGGTAAAAGGCTGAAAGTCTATCATGAACATCAGGACATAGAGCAGATTCTCTAGCAGATTAACTGCCTTGATAAAATGAGGTTATATTTCTTCATGCCTGTATACAGGCTGTTCGTGTTCGTGGGTATATAATTTGGCAATATTGCCTGAAGAAAATGAAAAGATACAATTAAACTGTAAAATAAGATTTTACTAATTCTCTCAGATATATCTGTGAGTCACTACTTCATGTCAGTTATAGTTGCAGATAAACAGGTCAGAAATAGGCCTTTTATTTTTTTTTAATATTTCAAAACTTCCAAATTATGGCAAAGGAAAATGGACATGTGCTGGTTGAAGGAAAAGATAAAAAATATTTTTTGCCTATTCCTAAAAGAAAGTAGCAATTGTCACCAGTATAAGACTTACCAGTCATAGATATACAAAAGAAAAAACATTTTAAATATTCAATATTCATGCCAAATGTATGCTTCAAGACATATTTCATTTGAATTTTTTTGTTTCATTCTAATCTTTGAAGGATTCAGCACAAAACGTTGTCTTTGCTAGAAGCTCCTTATTTATTACTGTAGCTGCTCTTTATCTTTTTACACTGTAGTAGCCACTGTGCATCAGCAGCTTTTCTGGCACTGCATTGTCTAGAACTGCTAAGGAAGATGTCTGTTCAGTAAGAATCTGTCTAGCACATTATTCTGATATGCTCCATAAGTTAGCAGATCAATATTAAAAAAAAAAATCTTTCTGATATTGCATGTGTTTTGTTGCTTCAACCATTTAACATTTGTGAGCTGCCTTCAGTAATTTCTTTAACGAGATTGTTGTGGTTTTCTTCTGGAAATGTAACTGTCAGGCATTTTACATTTGTCCCTACTAATAATTCCCCAGGCCTTTATTAAAGAGATTTACAGATTTCCTAAATCCACAATCCTGCATCACTCAGATACACAGTTCTAATAAAATGATAAATTAGATTTTATTCTTTGCCTTATCCTTACAAATGAACAAATTAAAAAAATGTTTACTGAGCAGTCTGGTAGAAGGTTACAAATTAAACACTAGTATTTTCCAGCCCTTTTGATAAAAGCAATACAGAACATATGAAGCAATATACAATGCTACATTTTAAAGCACATTTTTCAAGTCAAATTGAAAACTTCTGAAGAGAAAAGGAAACCTTGACTGTAAACATGATTTTTATCCAAGACATGAGGATAAATGCTCACACAGTATTTTCTTGCAGCTGTTTTGGTTGGGAGGATTAGGGTTTTCTTTTTAAATTTCCTTAAGAAAAATTGCTAAATTGTTAGTGGTTATTTTGCACAGTTCTTGCTATCAGTTCATTTTAACAGATACAGTCAAGAAAATGAGCTTAAGAAAAATATTATTGAAATATTATAACAAATTTAAAACTCCAGCCACAAAACAAAGAGAAACATTACTGTACTTTGGAGTATTTTGGTGAATAGCAAACATGGAAACCTGGATGATTTTAACTCTCCGTGCCTTCCTTTCTACCTGAGTCCTTTCCACCTTCTCTCCATAATGCCATGTTGGAGTACATCCTGCTTAGCCTCCAATCAACATTTCAAG